>NC_056726.1:1038617560-1038912560 GCF_019279795.1 Protopterus annectens | reverse complement strand
AGAGAGGTCTGTTGTGTAGATGTGTAGAGAGTGTTGTTGAGAATGTCAAAAAGCAGGGGACCAAGGATAATGCCTTGTGGTACACTGGAGGTGACAGGGTGGTATCGATAAAGAGTAGAGTGCCATTTTACTGACTGATACCTGTTAGGTAACTTTTGAATCTGATGAGGGTGAGTTGAGATGGACATAGTGAGGACATTTGAACTAGAAGTTTGCTGTGACAACCTGCGTCGGGGCTTTAAACATGTTTAGAAATAACGAGGAGACAAGCTTGTAATTTTCTCTAGTCTTATTAACAGCATCGATAAAGGCTAGAAGTTCAGTGTTAGTAGTATCGGAGGGAAGGAAGCCGTGTTTTGGGGGGATAGCAGTTCTTCCTGCAGGAAATAGTTTAGTAATTGTTTTTGAATACATTCTTCAAGTTTTTTAGAGAGGGGGGATAAGGTTACTGTAAGTTTAAAGTTTGTGATTTCTGTTGAATTTCCACCTTTGTGTAGAGGGATAATGTGTGTTTGGTTCCAGAGAGAGGGCATTCCTGGAATGACCTAATTTTTATAAGGACTGAGATTGGATAGGCAATGCTTTTGGCTGCTATTTTATTTTAGGGTATTCACTTAGAATGTCATCAGCTGAAGTAGAGCATGGTTTGAGTTTGTTTATCGGTAGTTTTATACAGAATGTGGGCAGAGGTTTGAAACTGAGACCGAATTTGGTGATGTGTGGCTGTTGAGCAGGGTTGGGATTAGATGCTGGGGATTCTTTTGATTAGAAACACTTTTCTATCTATGAAATAAAAGTTGAACTCTATTGCACTTTTGAGTGGTTAGTTATTAGGAGAGGTGTTAAAATTACAATTTGGGCTGAGATGTAAGATTTCTTGAATAGTTGACCAGAAATATTTTAGGGTTTGTTTATTATTGTTGCAAATGTTGTTATAGTATAGTTTTTGTCTTCTTTCGTTTGCTTTTTATTACAGTTGCAGATCATTCTGAAGTATGAGATATTATGGTGTTTTATATTTTGACATTCTTCCGTGCTTTTTTTCTATACCGCACTAGCATTCTACTTGTTTTGGAGAGCCAAATTACATTATGTATTTTTAGTCTCTTCCTTCGAGAAGATGCAAGGTTATTTAAGAAAGTTATATTGAATTAATTTACAGCATCATGTAATCGAAATATTTTTAGGATGTTCCCTTTAATAGATAACAAGGTAGTAATTAATATTTCTTGGTTAAACTTGGATTGGTTGCATATTGTTTTATAAACATGCTATTTCACTAGATGTGTGAGATCTCTGGCTGTATAAATTGATAAATGGTCATTGAGAGAATCAGACATCGTACCTGTGGTGATATATACTATGATCCAATCTAATAAGGTATTTGATGTATTGCTATAATGTGTGGGGCTATTAATTAGTTGTGTGAAGCCATATACTGTAAGCTCATGCTTGTTGTAGGGGAGTTAGAGTTTATGTCCAACCAACTGACATTCACATCGGCCAGTAGTGTTTTTTCTTGTGGAATTGTTATGGATATCCAATGTGGGACATCTTCCAATGTAGCTGTATTGTCACTAGGAGAGATGCACTAGACACCTGCAACAACTGGAGAGACCGCAAAAGTACCTCACAAAGAGGATTCTAGGCCTTAAACATTTGTCCTATATGGACAGACTAAAAAAACAACTATTCTCTGTCTCATATCACCTACTTAGAGGCGATCTCTGCTTGACTTACAAAGCTATGTCTGACCCAGCTCTTTTAGAAATGCTATATCTAAAGAAATCCCAATCCCTCCACACCACATGTTCCAGAGACCTCAACATCATTACCACAATCAACATAACATGCTAGAGGGACAGGTTCATAACCCAGAGACTGCCCATGCTATGGAACAGACTTCCCATACATGTCAAAAAGAGCACCTAACTGGCCCTCTTCAAGAGAAATCTTAATGAGTGGATGGGAAATAGAAAATTCACCCTGGGGATGACTCCACTGGTTCTACTCGATAGAGGCACTGGGAACTAAGGTCGGGTGGCACGATACCAGGGTAATCCTATGGGCTAGGCTTGTAAAGGCTCCAGGGCCATTAGCCTAGTACACACCTTTGAACCTATAGGACATTAATACATATTTGTTTATATTTTTTTATTTTCTGGAAAGTAATTAGAGGCTCTGCTGAAATTAATTTTGGTATTGGTTTGATGCTGGGAAATATTAAAGCAATACTACCACCTTTTCTCTTTATACAGTCATTACAAATGATATTATAGCTGAAGGTGTGATTTCAGAGTGGTTTACACTGGGTTTAAGCCAAGCTGCAGTTACAGTGAAAATATCAGGCTTGTATTGGGTAATCCAGGCACATAGTACAGTAGTTTTATTTCTTAAATTTCTAATATTTATGGTGGCAAGATATTAGCAGGTTTGCAGGCTGACTGTTGTGGGGTTAGAGTAGCCTGTGGAAGGTAAATGTCTTGTTGTTGGTTGTGATAAGTGGGGTCAGTATTAGGGTGAATGTCTCATCCTGAGGGCATTTCGATTTATTGTGATATTACTGATTTTGATTTTTTCTTTGTAGAGTATTTTGCAATTAATTTTATTTTGATTTGAGCTCACAGAATCTAGAATTGCTGCTTTTAGGTCATATGTTGTATGGCAGAATGACATATCTCCCCAACTACCTGTCTCCATTGGGGTTCCCCAAGGATCCATCCTTGGACTCCTACTCTTCTTGGTTTACACCAATAATCTAGCCTCTGCCACCAAACATGGCACACTCATACAATATGCAGATGACTCGACCATCATCTGCTCAGCCCAGTCCCTACCAAAACTGCAAAAAGTCACACAGGAAGCCTTTTCCTCTGTTGAAACATGGTTATCCGATGCCCGATTAATACTCAACCCAAACAAAACTAAACTACTCATCTTCCAACCCACCAAACATACTCAAAACAACTCTCACTTTAACATCACGGCAAAAGACAACACCACT
Source organism: Protopterus annectens (assembly GCF_019279795.1). Classification (NCBI taxonomy): domain Eukaryota; kingdom Metazoa; phylum Chordata; order Ceratodontiformes; family Protopteridae; genus Protopterus; species Protopterus annectens. Next base: position 1,038,909,556 of record NC_056726.1, on the reverse strand, counting down.
ATATACCCAACTGAACATACCAAATTGCTAGGAGTGGAAATAGACAATAAACTAAAATTTGACATTCACATATCCATGACTATAAAAAAAGTCCACAAAAAACTAGGAGCATTATACAGAAATAAGCAATTTCTCACCAAAGCAGCAAAGATTTCAATAGCAAATTCCCACCTTATCTCCACCCTACTTTATGACTCTCCAATATATACCAACCTAAGGCAATGTGATCTAAACAAGCTAGAGACCTGTTACAACAAAATCGCCAAGTTCGCCACAGGGGCATCCTACCATAGTCACCACTGTCTCTCACTTGCTGAACTGGGCTGGCTTGAACTCCCTCACCTCCTTCAGTGGTATCAACTCTCACTCGCCCACAAACTAGTAAACCATCCACTAAATGTCCCATCCCTCCAGAATCTACTCCAACCCTATTGCACCACCAGACCACTAAGATCCAGAAGCAAAAATCACTTGCAGATCACTAAAGCCAATAACTCTGCTGGTGAAGCACTGTTCTCTTGCACCATAGTCAAATTATGGAACTCACTCTCACCCACAATTACCTCCATACCATCATGCACCCACTTCAAAACTTTACTAAAAGCACAACTAAAAACATGCTGGCTATGCCCTTGCAACTCCCACTCTGATATCATCCAACCACTACCTTTCTTTCCACTCCACTAACTACCTTGATTATAGCAAGCTCAGATGCTCATAAGCCTAGTACTTATTATACAGCAGGAACTTCTTCTTGTAACATTTGTTAATGTCTGGTATGCACTTCACAGATAAAGATTCTAGTTGTCTACTGATGTACTATGTTCTTCATCTGTAAATATGTTGTAAGTAATTGCTATGTAAATTGTTAATCGCTATGTCATCCAATGTAAATACTGTCTGTTTATTTTAACTGTGGAGATTTTCTCCCCGGGCCTCCGCTGAAAATGGACCTTCGTCCAGTCGGACACTCCCGGTCAACAAATTTAAATAAATAAATTAAATAAAATATCATCTATTATAGTTGTGTTAACTTATGTTTGCTTGATGTACCCCAAAATGAGTTGCATTTCATTGACTTTTTATATTAAGATGAGTAACCTGAAAATTCTAAAAAGAAGAAAAAACACTTTTGAGAAGTCCCTTGTACCTCCATCTGGAGCTTTGCTGTCAAACATCATTATTATATATGTAATCTATCATCACATAACAGTGGTAACAGTGAAAAAAAAAAACAATACCTGTGCATTGATTGTTGATTAAGTTAATGTGGTCTTGAAAAAAAATGACCAACAAAAAATGTGCGAAAATCAGCTCGTACAAACTACATTCAGCAGAGTATAGTACAAACCATTGTAGATGCTGGGTAAAGTATCTCAGGCACATTATTTGCTAAATAACTGGGATTTCTTACGGTAGCAAAATGAGTTGCTGAACACTAGAATTTGCCTCATGAAAGATTTATAGAAGATAATTAGCACCTCGGTTCTGGGGAATAAATAAATAAATAAATAAAAATCTGATTATAATAACAATGTCCTTTTTCACAACACAGGAGATATTATAAATTCAACATAAAAGTTCATTTGGTATATTCAAATGTTTATATTTTTATAGGTTCATAGGTTGATAGGTTCATAGGTTGGTACTAGGCTATCGGCCCTAGGGCCTCTACAAGCCTAGCCATAACAATTCCCTGGCTATTTCTTCCCAGAATATTTACTTCCCTGGTCCCCTATCTAGCAGGGTGACTGACATGATCCCCGGGATGCATTTCCTATCTCCCATCTAATCGTCAAGGTTCCTTTTAAAGAGGGCCGAAAAGGTGCTCAGCTTGACATGTATGGGCAGTCTATTCCAGAGAATGGGGAGTCTCTGGGTCAGGAACCTATCCCTCCATTATCTTTTGTTCGTTTTGATGACCAGGGTTAGATCCCTGGAGTGTGTGGCTCTGAGGGATTGGGATTTATTTAAGTGTAGCATGTCCAACAGCACTGGGTTTGACATGGCCTTGTATGTTAAGCAGAGATTGCTTCTGAGTAGGCGATATGCGACAGAGTATAGCTGGATTTTTTTAGATGGTCAGCACAGGGCATCTGCTTTAGGCCTGTGATTCTTTTAGTGAGGTATTTTTGTGGCCTTTCCAGTTGTTGCAGATGTCTTGTGAGGTACATACCAAACGGGGCATTGGACTCTATAATGGGTCTAATGAGGGATGAGTACAGTGTGACAATGACATCCTCTTTTCTGGATGAAAAGCCCTTAGTGATGAGGTGTGCCATATAGAAGGATTTCTTGACTGTTGTGGCTATGTGGTTATCGAAGGTGAGACCACTGTCCACCTGTGTCCCTAAGTCCATTATCACACTTTTGGTGTTTAATGTACTGCCACCTATGTGGTAATTCATGGGCACATGTTTTTTTCCCAAAGGGGATAACTATAAATTTCTTGGCATTGAGCTTGAGCCCATGGCTTTGGCACCAAGCATCTATTTCTGTAAGGCCCATTTGTAGAATATCCACATCATTTGGAGATTTAATAATGGCTTTCAGTTTGCAGTAATCTGTGAACTTTGTTAGCCAGAGTCCCTTAGTGCTGGCCTGTACTTCAGAGATGTAGATGCCAAACAAGAGCTGTCCCAGGACTGAACCCTGAGGAACTCTGCATGTCACGTGTCTGGAGCTAGATTTTGAGTTGGCTACTTTTACAGTGTGGGTTCTGTCAGTAAGCCAGATGGCAACCTATCGAGTGACGTAGGGATTAATGCCCAGCTTAGTAAGTTTATCTATGAATGATTCCAGAGTGGGGGATGGTGTCAAAGGCCTTGGTGAGGTCCAGATAGGCTGTGTGGACTGCCTTACCCTCATCCATGGCTCTGCAGACTGATTTGAAGAAGTCAATCAGGTTGAGGAGACAAGATCAGCACTTTATGAAACCAAACTGGGTGGGGTCCAGTGTTTGAAGGTTGCCAATGTCTTTGTTTATAAATTCCATGATAATGTGTACCATGGCTTTGCAGATCAGGCTCATCAGACTGATGGGACGATAGTTCCTGGGATCTAAGGTGGATCCCCCCTTGTGCAGTGGGATAATTGTAGCTGTGTGCCACTCATTGGGCACGAAGCCTGAGGTGAGTCTAGGATTAAACATGACACTTAGGTGAGGTGCCAGTTCATTTTGTAGTTCATGTAGTACACAGCCCGGGATGTCATCTGGTCCCATGAATGTTATATTCTTAGCTTTGGAGAGTGTGTTTTTTACCTGTGTGGCTGTGATTACCAGAATTTGGCAATCTTTTGATATTGAGATGGGCCCTTTAGGGGGTGGGGGGGGGGGCAGCTGGCACTGAATTGATCTGCTAGGATATTGGCAATATCCTTAAGATCAGTATATTTACTGTTGTAGCTCAGAACAGATCTGAGCATTGCCATTTAGATTCTTGACATAACTATAGAATGCCTTGTGGTTGCCCTTGGAATCTTTAGCAATTTTATTTTCATAACTAGCTTTGGAGGATTTTATGAGGGATCTCAGCTTCTTAATGAGGCTGGTAAGGGAGTTTTTTGCATCCTGGGATTTTCCTCTTTTCTGCAACAGTTATCTCCTTCTGTTGTATAGTTTGTTTAAGGCAGGGGACCACCAGATTGGGTTCCTTTTTTTGGAGGAGACCATCTTGGTTCTGTTTGGAATGGCGTGATTCATGCACAAGTGGATGTGCTCATACGGTGCCTTAGTGTAGGATTCAGCAGTCAAACTTTCAGTTCCTGTCTGCATGGGTGTCATGAAGTTTGTCACTTCTGACTTGAGTAGCATGAATTTGGATTTGGAGAAGTTTTTTATGGAGGTTTCCCTACTGGGGGGGGGGGGGTGAATGTCAAGGGTGATTAGCTTATGGTCAGACCTGACCAACGAGGGGGTGACCACTGGTGTGGAGCATCAATCTCCCATGTTGGTAATGACCAGGTCTGGGATATTTGATCCCCTGGTGGGACTATGGATTAGTTTGTCCAGGGCATTGGAATTTATGAATTCCAAGAACCATTGGGCAAAGGTGTTGGTACCCAAGTAGTTTTCCCAATTAATGGCAGGGTAGTTGAAATCACCCAGTATTGGGGTGTTTGGTTGTATCTTAATATTTTCTAGTATGTTTATAAAGGTGTAGTGAGAATCTTGGGGCATGGTGGGGGATCTGTAGCAAGCTACAATTTTGATTGCAGTCTTACCTAATGTTAGTTGCACTTGTATAATTTCAGATGCATTGTGTTGGGCAACTAGCCTGGAGGTGTGAATATCCTTGGTGAATATGAACATTCCTCCACCTTTAGTGCTTCGGTCCTGGTTTGGTGGCTGAAAAGTGTGATAAGAGTTGTCGCCTGGTATTGCAGTGGTGCTATCTGGAGCCTTGAAACAGGTCTCAGTTACTGCACAGATATCGATGTTCTCCATTTTTAGGAGTGCCTCAAGAGAGTGCATTTTGAGGTTTAGACTTCTATCATTAAGTAGCATTGCCTTCGGATTTTGCATGCTTATATCTGTTAGGGTGGTGGTTTTGTCCTTTGCCTAAAAAGGCACTACAGGGGTGGCAAGAGCCTTAGCCAGCAATCTGAATCCCAGGGGCGACAGGTGCAGACCATCTCTGGCAAAGCATCGTAGTTTGTCGATGATGTCGTCCCAGGCAGACAGATATTGGATCCCCTTTGAATGACACCAGAAACTTAGCCAATTGTTGAAGTTAATCATTTTGTCCTTATACTGTGGTATCATTCTGGGCGAAGGCGGGATTGCATTGTTAAACATATTGCTCTCTTAGTTGAATGCTTCAGGTATATTGATATTCCCAAAATTCATTACAGTTGATTTTCTATAGGTTCCTTATTTTATGCAAGCAATGAAATTAATTTATTGCTGATCATTGTCTTATAATGTTATCCAGTCTTGCAATGACTGTACTTATCTTGCAGTCATCAGTAATCTTATAAAAACAATAGCTTTAAAAAAGTGTATTGAACAATACAGGCTAATAAAGCCTTAACGTATTGCATAGTGAGTCTTCCTCCCTGGTGGAGTTGGCCTTTCATGTATTACCCTTAACTTCCTACTAGTTACTCAGGTTTCAGTCCAGTTAATCAGATATGAATTAATAACGAAGTTGCTTAATCTTTTGATAAATCAGTTATGGGAGGAAAATGAAGTCTTTTTCTTATGGTAATATGGACAACTGAAGATGAAAAACATCAGTCAAGATTCTCAGTACTTGTAATCTGGTCTATATTAGATCACCGAACTCTTAAAAAAGCGAACGGTGATTAATTGACCATATGTAAGTGAAATCTTACAATCTCGAACTGTTAGAACAGCGATTTTTTTTTCCTAGGGATAAAATCGCTGTTCCAAAACACATACACACAACACAAGCACACCAAACAAACAGCAATCCACACACATTCACCTAAAATCTGACACCTAACCCTACACTAAACTATACACACACCACTAACTATCCACTTACCTTAACCCAAACCCTAACCCTAAGGTCCGTCACTATCGCACACTCACCTCGCCCGCTCCCTAACACTAACTCACCTAACCCGCTCTAACCCTCACGTCCACACAATCGCAAACTTACCTCACCTGCTCACTAACCCTAACTCACCTAACGTGCCCTAACCCTCATGTCCACACAATCGCACACTTACCTGAACCTGACCCGTAACTTTCCACCACAGCGCTGAAAATACCAAAGCAAGAGAAACAGACAACTGGCTTCTTTCCATAGGAAAAAATTTGGGTTTCTATTGCTTTGATATTTTAAGCTTTCTCTTACATTGGGTCGATCAATCACTGTTCGCTTTTTTAAGCATTCAGTGATCTAATATAGACCCTTGTAATCATAGAATCCAGCCTAGCTTGAGAAACAAAACTGAGATGGTACAAAGCCACATTGCTATATGTCCATATTTTCTAATGTATTCAGAAAAGAAATAATTAAATTGTATGATTGCCTTTTGAAGTGGCTTCATACTTGACACTTATTTGACTATAGTGCACTGAATTAGTTATATTTCCTCCATTGAAAATTAGTGTAACATTACCTCTTTCCAATAGGTGATGCATTATTTCAAATAGTTCCTCTTTTATTGTGTATTTTAATAAGCAAGGCATCACTCTTTATTCATGCATGTTTCTTCAAACGTTAGCTATTGCACAGCAAACTGCAGCTTGGAAAAAATGGGATAATACAGATATAAAAGTAACTTATAAATGGGTAACATCACCAGAATTCCTAATACATGTTTGATGTATTGCTGAAAAAACTGAAGAATATCTATTTCATTAGTATACACCCAATTACTACAGTTTAAGCTGTTTGTAGCTGTAGCTGGTTTCTTCTGGAAGGCATAAATGTGAACCAGTTTGCAATTATCTTAAAGACAAATTTTATTCTTGGTTTAAGTGATTAGTGTACTAAAGCTGCTTATTAACTATTTTTGCTTTACTCTTACTAGCAATAGATGGATAACTCTAAAGAAGTGCATTATTATTATTATGTAATTTACTTATGTTGCAATTTTGCCATTCTGATTTTCAAAATTTCTTTTTTGCCTTTTTCACTGTTTCCATAAAAAGACACATTGATTAACTGTTCTGTAGTAGTTGGAATTAAAAAAACATAGTCATAAATGTCTTTACTGATAGTGTGTTAAATAATAAATGTTGTAGCAAGTCTAAAAGATCAGAATCCCATTCATGGCATTTAATTTATTAATCAGAGGCATCACTATCTCAAATGATTTTAAGGAAATTCAGAAGTGTACTGTCATGCCTATTAATAACGTGGTAAGTGATCCAATTTAGCTGGATAGCTAAATCACTGTAAATAAGAACTATTTGTGCAATAAGCAATTTATGAATGTCTTTTAAGAATGATCTGTATTCAAAGAAAGAGATAGTTGGAGTGTGTAACACCCACCAAAAGAAAATTGCACATTTCCAATATGCAAAATAAATATAACATCTAAAAACTGAGGCTACTGACATTAGTTTTAATCATAGTGTTTTATAGACTAAACACTACCATTTCAATTGTCAAGACTACACTTATGAAGTACATTTACATTGCTAAATCTATTATCATTTTTGCCTTTTTGTTCTGTTACTGACCATGATTCAGTAATTATACATATCAAGTTTTGTTCGTATTTAATGCTAAGCACAGATCACTGAAAACATTGTTCATAGTCCTTATATTTAAGTAAAATCATTTTAATCAGTATCAGTTAAATCATTTTTTGTTTGTTTACTTGTTTTATTGAGACAGATGAAGAATATTCAACAAGTTTGTATTATAACTTTCAAAGTATTGAATCAGATCTTAAGTTTTTACCAAAGTCATTTGTAAGCCATCTTGGGCAAAAATGTTGTGCTCCATGTCATTCTTTCACAAGATAGACAGACAGACAATCACTTCCTTCTGTTAGTACCACCCGTGTATCAAAATGTTTTATTTAATTGCCTTACACAGTAAATATGGTTCTAATCCAAGTGAAAAAACATTTTAAACATACATCAATATCATTCTGATATTATGCCAATATATTGTAAAGTCGTGCCAAGCTTTCCTTAATTTCTTTTAAACATTTATGTTTGAGGTACGTATGTTATTTCTCATCCAGTTTTGTCCAGTTTACATAATCGCTTCATGCTTTTATAATGTGGGTACAAGTTTTTGACAATGAAGACACAATAATAAAATATGGATTATTGTTTGACATTTCTTTCTGCAAGTTTTTCTTTAATTCATAATCGGTTAATATGATGTCATTACCTTTCAGGTAGCTGTGGTTGTAACTTAGGTTCTGTAGTAGCACAATTTGCCTTCCAGCGTTCTTTTTGTACTAACGATAACATTTAGCTCGGATTCTTTTCCTTTTCATGTTCCGCATCAAGGCTTTATTACTTTATTACTTAAACTTCAGTGTTGAAGTGACTTATCCCGCTATCATTTTTTTAGCTTCGTTATTGCCACTGTTGTTTTCCATAATCCCAGATTTTGCATTAAACTTGTTTCATCCACCAGGTGACTAGCATCTGAACAACAAATATATTGTCATTATCAGCTGGATTGTCCCCTTTCCTGGGTGGTAAAAGCAGTTCAATGTAAGTTTGTAAGTATAGATCACCGCAAGATAATGTATTTATCTGTTTATTTAGCTTTTAATTTACTTCCAATGTACCAGAGGTTCAATTTACATTATATAATTTTCTCAGATTACTACTAGCCAGGAACGTAGAATAACCATGGTGGTACAGCGGTAGCATTGTTGCCTCACAGCAAGAGGTTCTCCCATTTGATTCTCGGCTGGAGCACCTTCTGTGTGGAGTCTGCATGTCCTCCCCACGTTCGAGTGGCATTTGAAAGACATGAGCAGAATGGGTGTGCCTTCATTGAAGGTTGGGCATCGAGCTGGCACCTTGGCAGCCGTAAAAAAAAATCTACTGCCAATCATTAGCAGACTGGTGTTCCGCTGTGGCGACCCCTAACCGGGAAAAGCCGAAAGAAGAACAAACTACTAGCTAGGAGTGTTTCCCACTTATCGCCGAACTGAAGTGACACCTTTATCTTTTTTCTACTGTAAGACTTAACAAATGTCATTTGCACTGGTGTTCCTCTGAATAATATTTTATATGGTGCACTGATTGTATGGTTCCAGCAAACTTGTATATAGCAGGTCTTTCAAACAAAAAATATGTACATTTTCTATTCATTGCCAGTGATCAGTTAGGTATGTAAAACAAACCTGTAGGACACAAAGCTTTCTCTAAAAATATAATAATATTAATAATTTTTATTTACAGCAGCAATACAGTAGGTTTACTTCAACTCTAGATAGGAGAGAGCCTTTCCTTATTCATTGTACGCACATGTACTCATATACTGTAAACAGTATACTAATGTGAAAGTAGTATTGGAGGTTTCATCATCAATTCATATCTCTCAGCTCTACAGACTATCACAGAATGTCCTTATTTTTGCCTCATATTTTTAGTCTGTTAATCATAAATTGTGTTTTTTTCTGGCAAACCTTTGCCAAATCTTTGCAAACTGAAGTCAGAAAATAATGATAGACATTTGAGATTCAGAATTCATACCCATCAGTAAATACATGCTAATGCAAAGCCTGTTATTCTATCAACTTTCTAAGTTTGTAAGAGCAGTATTTAAAAAAAAATCCCTATTTTAGGGCCTTTGTCCACCCATTATTCATGCCTTTGCCCAATTTCTTACTTTAAGACGTTGAGAGCTATGCATTCGTTTACACATACTAGTCAATAAAGCTATCAAATAAGAAAAATAGGTAGATAGAAACTGTGTACATAGTAACATTATTATATACTCCCTTTGTTCTTGGTGACTTAGCTCAGGAATTAGAAGCTTAGAAGGAGTTCAGAAAAAAAATGAAAAAAAATTAAATCAGTCAAGAAACACCAAATGAAAAACATTTCTAATTACTTAGCACAAATCTTAGTAGAACTTAGTCACAATGGTTAAAATGTAACATTGCAAAACAACCATAGGTAAATGTAAAACCAGTAGCTAATGCAAATATATTGATGCAAACCAGTCAGGTATGCATTAGGGCCCTTCGGCTATAAAGCATGAAATGTTACTATTAATTTTGCCTGTAACATTAGCAACAACTTCTCCAAGTCAACCCATTTGGATAATTCTGAAGTAGCTGCAACATGTGCCTTCAGTGAATCAGTTTTATCCTCAAGAACGAACTACAGCGAAATGCATTGATGCTTTTGGAATCTCAAATGGTAACGTAGCTGAAATGCTCAAATATCCCGTTTTCAGTTTCCCTTATGTTTGACCAACATGCAATCTAGTTTACTTTCTCTCCGTCAATATCACAAATACACACCTTTCTATAAGTGCAACCATTACAGCTCTTGCAAGGGGAAGGTACCTAACTTCAGCTAAAATATATGATAGGCTAACAGATACTCAAAATCGGCATTTCTCAGAAGTTATTTCCCTCTCTATAGGAAAACTACCGTAGATAGTAGTACATCTGATAAGAACCCAGCCTGTTTGATTGTTAGACTTTACAGATATAAAATTAAATAATATAAGATATTTTTAATATTCTAAACTTTCAGACACATTGTTAGTTTATTGTGCATAAGATACTTATCTTCTATCACATAGCTGTTACAGGAAATAAAATGCTACAATCTCTGTAAATAAAAGCAAGAATGCATTGCATTTTACAGTAAGCACAGGCCTATCCTATGCAATGTACTTGCAAATATTTACAATATAAGACAATTCAGAGATGAATGGCCATGCTAGCCTGTAGTAACAAAGGAGAATCCAATGTTCCTTTCTTGTTGCCAGACTAGATGAAATCATGACACTGTAGCTCTTTCCAAGAAAATAAGCAAACTGCCTATTGCATATATTTCATCCATCAAGCCTGTACTGGAACACAATCTGTACAGCTACACTGTTCCTGGTGGATTGCTTTGTTTTTGTGTTGCTTATGTATCAGGATTATTCAAGAATGTGTTAAACACATTACAAAATGATTCTGTGTCAATCTGACATAATAGCAGTCAGGAAAGACATACAAATTCCACTTCAGAGACAGATGAACATTATATCTCACATGAAAATGATAGGACTTTTAATATATACCAACAATTCTCACTTAAATTTCTAATATACTAAAACAAATGTGCACATTTAGGTAATGAATAGTTGTGACATAAATCTGTTTTTGTCTACCATAGCTGCACATATCCATTTTAAATAATGTTTCATTTACCTTTTCTAAAACAAAATTTTATACCTACTGTATATATCATTTAAAATATTTCAAATGCCAGATCCATCCATCATATTTCTTTCACATACTCTGACTTACTTGTCAAATGTCACGTCTTGTAAAATAAACGTGTTATGTCAGTATAATACATAACAACATGGAACTTGCAGTCTGTGACATCAGGTTTGATAAACTACATATTTGACAGACTGTGACTCAGCATTGTCCACGCCTCACAATTTTCATAGGAAAATATTTCTTTTACATTTACCCTCGGTCATTAGCCAGGCAGCCAGTGCAGAGGGTTAAGGTATGAGTCTGGTAGTGAGCTGCTTTCTGTAATCTACAGTTTGATTCACTTTGCCTGTTGGGTGACTCTGAGTTTGTAGACTCTGAGTTTGTCATGTAACCACATAGTGGTCTTAGGCATTTGAAAAAAAACTTGGCTAGGCTCCTTAATGGCCTCTTGGACCATATGGTTATTAACCACCTATGGGTCTTTCACAGTATTGCATTGCATGACTTTAAGTTTTACATCGAATTGTGCTAACTTATTTAGATTTTCATTTGTTTATTTCTGTGTGTTTCTTTTTCTTGCACTCCATTTGGAGGCAAATAGCCAAATAGCTAAGGTACCAGTAACATTTGGATTATATTATGAAGTTGCCCAATGTTTTTGTTTTACTCTTGTTATTTTTTTTCTTATTTCTTATTTTTTGCTGTATCAGTTTGTTATTATTTTGGTCAACAAATATGCCATATTGATAAGAACAAACATGACTGGTCGATCTGAGTCAAGGCACCAGTAAATGCATTGGGTGTGCTTTTAGGAACTTACATATGCAAAGGGTTGGGAGGGTGGCCTAATGGTTAAGGTGTTTGCCTTACAAACACAAGGTCAGAGTTCAAGTCTTACAAGGGATAATTGCCTAGGCTTGCGAGGGCAGTTAGCCTAGTATGAACCTATGAATTCTCTTGGAAATAGATAGTTAGGCTGCTGCTTACTTAATACAATAGTTGCAAATATGAACTGTAAACATTTGCTAACAACATAATTGCAGTTTCAGTCTTCAGTTGTGTGGGTTAATCAATAACTCTGCCTAACAGCGGCAAGGCTTAGTTTAGTTCATGTTTATGTATTACTAAGTGCAAATGTCACTTTACTGTGCAAACATACAATCATTTTCTACTTCTGATTTTATTGTGCATACTCCATTGTTATTGCTTGTGAGTTTCCAATTGCTACTAATCAGGTTTAACTGCAAATCCATCCATTCATTAGATATTTGCACCAGAACTGTTGAATCCATTACTCCATGCCCCAACACTTTGAAAGCTGAACTTTAATTCAAATAGAAAAAAAAAACAGTGAACTGTGAAACTTACTGTCACAGCATTAAAATATTTTGTAAGGTGGTTTCTCCCACTAGAACTTTCTACAATACAATTTTACAGAAAACAGTTGGGTACAAATGTTAGAGTTCAAACTGCAAAAAGCATTTTCAACAAATCATACAGAAAAGCAGTAGAGTGCAATGTCAGAATTCCTACAACAAAAACTTAGAAACAATGTCAATGTAGGGAAAACAGTGTTAATTATTCCTAAGTAGTTAGGAATAAAAATAAAAGATACAGAAATCATCCCCCCAGGCTATAGCATCATTCGACATGACCGTTTGAACAAGAAAGGCAGAGGGGTTGCAATTATCTATAAAACAGGACTACAAATCAGCAAAATGAATTATAACCTACCTTCTGATAACAACATAGAAATAATTATTTCTAAACTGTTGCTTAACTCCCATACATCAGTTTACATCATCTGCACCTACCTTCCCCCAGGTAAAAATCTAACTATATTAGAGGACCTCCTAAATTGGCTTTCTACCAATCTCCCTCAAGAAACAATTCTACTAGGAGACTTTAATATTGATTGGAATTTATGTAACAACACCAATCCTTCATCCCTTATTAACTTGCATGGCTTTTCACAAGCTATAAACTCTCCAACCAGAACAAACAAACATAACAACAAAAAAAACATCTTAGACTGGATTCTAACAAATTGTTCACAACAAAACTATACAACAGGAACCCTCCCAGATGACCTTAGTGACCACTCTCTCATATATATTATTAGACATAAAACAACCTTAAATATCCCCTCTTCAGTCAGAACCATCCACAGCAAAAAACACCTTGACCATGAACTGTTTCTAACCGAACTTAAACAATGTAACTGGTCTCCCCTTAAGTCTCTCCCTATAGATGAAGCGGTTAATTACTTTAATACCACCTTCCTAGCAATCCTAGACCAACATGCCTCAATTCATTCCATAAAAATGAAAAATAAACCAGCTCCATGGCTCTCAAACCATACTAGTAAACTAATCCTCAATAGAAATAAATATTGGGCTAAATGGCAGTCCACAAAGGACACAACTGATCACCAAACCTTTAAACAACAAAGAAATATTACAAAAAAAGCTATCCTACAGGACAAAAAGAACTTTTATATACAACTACAACAAACATCCCTTCATCAACCACATAAATTTTGGTCTACTATTAACACACTACTATCCCCAGGCAGAGTGGAATCACCTAACCCACTAGGCTCCAACCCAGACTGTCCAATGCAAACAGCTAATGCCTTCAATTCTTTCTTCACCACTACTATACTAAAACTAGCAAATCAGCAAAACCCAGACATATCTAACTTGCCCAGTCCAAGCTCTAATCCTCCCCCTTTTCACCTTGAACCTATACCCACCTCCTATATCTCTTCCCTACTTCAAAAACTAAAACCTAATACCCCCTCAGCTGACCAACTACCAGCAGAATACCTCAAAATAGGAGCCAAAGCCATTGCCTACCCAATCTCCATATTAATCAACAGAACCTTAAAAGAAGGTTTAATCCCATCAATCTGGAAAATCTCCTATATTATTCCTCTTCATAAAGGTGGCGACTCTACTGATTTCTCTAACTTTCGTCCCATTGCCCTTCTCTCCCCACTTGCTAAAATCATGGAGAAATGTATCCATAAACAACTTATAACCCACCTACTCCACCATCAGCTCCTAGCTAACTGTCAACACAGTTTTCGGCCATTTCATAGTACCACCACAGCTTTACTATCCTTTACTAACTGTATCAACAAAAATCGTAACAATAATACTTTATCCTCTGCTTTCTTTGTAGACCTATCTAAAGCCTTCGGCATGGTTAATCATCAACTTCTCCTCCACCTACTGAAGTCCCTCTCCTTTGACTATTTTGCCATTAACTGGTTCACATCCTATCTGGATAACCGAAAACAAGCTGTTCTCTGGCAAAACCATCTTTTTGACCTTCTTCCTACCTCTCTAGGTGTCCCACAAGGCTCAATTTTAGGTCCACTACTGTTTTCCATTTTCATAAATGACCTTCACCTCTCTATTCCACAGTCTACCTGTATTCAATATGCTGATGACTCCACTATCATTTGTTCTGCCTCATCTCAAACTGGTCTTCATTCTCACATACAAAAAGCCTTCTCTACTATTGAACAATGGTTCTCTAGCCACTGTCTTCTTCTTAACCCTAAAAAAACCAAACTACTGCTCTTTACCCCATCTCATCTATCTCCCGCTCTCCATTTCACACTTACATCCGACGATGGCACCGTTATCTCACCTAACCCCACCACCAAACTCCTTGGAATTACTATTGACAATCAACTAAAGTTTGACACTCACATAAATTCTACAATTAAATCTACTAACAAAAAACTTGGATCCCTTTTTCGCATTAAACCTTTCCTGACACCAGTAGCCAGAGCCACAATAGCTAGAACCCATTTAATCTCTACCCTGTTATATGCTTCCCCCATATATACCAATCTTTCTAAAAATAATCTTAACAATCTTACTAGATCATACAATAATATTGCTAGATTTGCTACCAACTCTCCTTACAGGACCCACCATTGTCAGAACCTAAAACAGCTAGGATGGCTTGAATTACCGCTACTACTACAATTTAACCAACTTATAATCGCCCAATAACACCCCAACTCTCTACCTTTATAAGACCTTATAATAATTTGAAGAATCTGCGCTCTGCCAACAAAATGTTGATACACACTTCCTTCTCTAATAACTTAGCAGGTGATTCCTTATTCCCAAACTCAGTTGGTAAAATATGGAACCCGTTACCAAATGACCTCACCACCCTTACCTCTCTCCCACTATTTAAACTAACCTAAAACCTTTCCTCTCCAATCACTGGTTGTGCTCTTGTAACAACCCTGACTAAGCATTTGTTTTTTCTCTAACTACCAGTCACCAATCAAAATATTACTCTCTACCATAAATCTCTACTTCTAGCCATTCCTTATAACTACCCCTCCTCCTTCTTCTTTGCACTCTCCCCCCTGAGTATATAAATCTCTACTTCTAGCCATTCCTTATAACTACCCCTCCTCCTTCTTCTTTGCACTCTCCTCCCTGAGTATATAAATCTCTACTTCTAACCATTCCTTATAACTACCCCTCCTCCTTCTTCTTTGCACTCTCCCCCCTGAGTATATAAATCTCTACTTCTAGCCATTCCTTATAACTACCCCTCCTCCTTCTTCTTTGCACTCTCCCCCCTGAGTATATAAATCTCTACTTCTAGCCATTCCTTATAACTACCCCTCCTCCTTCTTCTTTGCACTCTCCTCCCTGAGTATATAAATCTCTACTTCTAACCATTCCTTATAACTACCCCTCCTCCTTCTTCTTTGCACTCTCCCCCTGAGTATATAAATCTCTACTTCTAACCATTCCTTATAACTACCCCTCCTCCTTCTTCTTTGCACTCTCCCCCTGAGTATATAAATCTCTACTTCTAGCCATTCCTTATAACTACCCCTCCTCCTTCTTCTTTGCACTCTCCTCCTGAGTATATAAATCTCTACTTCTAACCATTCCTTATAACTACCCTCCTCCTTCTTCTTTGCACTCTCCCCTGAGTATATAAATCTCTACTTCTAGCCATTCCTTATAACTACCCTCCTCCTTCTTCTTTGCACTCTCCTCCCTGAGTATATAAATCTCTACTTCTAACCATTCCTTATAACTACCCTCCTCCTTCTTCTTTGCACTCTCCCCTGAGTATATAAATCTCTACTTCTAGCCATTCCTTATAACTACCCTCCTCCTTCTTCTTTGCACTCTCCTCCTGAGTATATAAATCTCTACTTCTAACCATTCCTTATAACTACCCCTCCTCCTTCTTCTTTGCACTCTCCCCTGAGTATATAAATCTCTACTTCTAACCATTCCTTATAACTACCCTCCTCCTTCTTCTTTGCACTCTCCTCCTGAGTATATAAATCTCTACTTCTAACCATTCCTTATAACTACCCCTCCTCCTTCTTCTTTGCACTCTCCCCTGAGTATATAAATCTCTACTTCTAACCATTCCTTATAACTACCCCTCCTCCTTCTTCTTTTGCACTCTCCCCTGAGTATATAAATCTCTACTTCTAACCATTCCTTATAACTACCCCTCCTCCTTCTTCTTTGCACTCTCCCCTGAGTATATAAATCTCTACTTCTAACCATTCCTTATAACTACCCCTCCTCCTTCTTCTTTGCACTCTCCCTGAGTATATAAATCTCTACTTCTAACCATTCCTTATAACTACCCTCCTCCTTCTTCTTTGCACTCTCCCTGAGTATATATCTCTACTTCTAACCATTCCTTATAACTACCTCCTCCTTCTTCTTTTGCACTCCCCTGAGTATATAAATCTCTACTTCTAACCATTCCTTATAACTACCCTCCTCCTTCTTCTTTGCACTCTCCCCTGAGTATATAAATCTCTACTTCTAACCATTCCTTATAACTACCCCTCGTCCTTGTTCTTTGCACTCTCCTCCTGAGTATATAAATCTCTACTTCTAACCATTCCTTATAACTACCCCTCCTCCTTCTTCTTTGCACTTTGCCCCCTGCGCATTTAATTTTCTTCTTTTAATCATTCCTTATAATTACCCCCCCTCCTTCTTCTTTGCACTCTCCTGAGTATATAAATCTCTACTTCTAACCATTCCTTATAACTAGCCTTCCTCCTTCTTCTTTGCACTCTCCCCCTGAGTATATAAATCTCTACTTCTAACCATTCCTTATAACTACCCCTCCTCCTTCTTCTTTGCACTCTCCTCCTGAGTATATAAATCTCTACTTCTAACCATTCCTTATAACTACCCTCCTCCTTCTTCTTTGCACTCTCCCCTGAGTATATAAATCTCTACTTCTAACCATTCCTTATAACTACCCCTCCTCCTTCTTCTTTGCACTCTCCTGAGTATATAAATCTCTACTTCTAACCATTCCTTATAACTACCCTCCTCCTTCTTCTTTGCACTCTCCCTCCTGAGTATATAAATCTCTACTTCTATCCCCTCCCTATTACTACCCCTCCTCCTTCTTCTTTGTACTCTCCCCTGAGTATATAAATCTCTACTTCTAACCATTCCTTATAACTACCCTCCTCCTTCTTCTTTGCACTCTCCATACTGAGTATATAAATCTCTACTACTAACCATTCCTTATATCTACCTCCTCCTTCTTCTTTGCACTCTCCTGAGTATATAAATCTCTACTTCTAACCATTCCTTATAACTACCCCTCCTCCTTCTTCTTTGCACTCTCCCCTGAGTATATAAATCTCTACTTCTAACCATTCCTTATAACTACTCCCTCCTCCTTCTTCTTTGCACTCTCCCCTGAGTATGTAAATCTCTACTTCTAACCATTCCTTATAACTACCCCTCCTCCTTCTTCTTTGCACTCTCCTGAGTATATAAATCTCTACTTCTAACCATTCCTTATAACTACCCTCCTCCTTCTTCTTTGCACTCTCCCTGAGTATATAAATCTCTACTTCTAACCATTCCTTATAACTACCCCCTCCTCCTTCTTCTTTGCACTCTCCCCTGAGTATATAAATCTCTACTTCTAACCATTCCTTATAACTACCCTCCTCCTTCTTCTTTGCACTCTCCCCTGAGTATATAAATCTCTACTTCTAACCATTCCTTATAACTACCCTCCTCCTTCTTCTTTGCACTCTCCCCTGAGTATATAAATCTCTACTTCTAACCATTCCTTATAACTACCCTCCTCCTTCTTCTTTGCACTCTCCTGAGTATATAAATCTCTACTTCTAACCATTCCTTATAACTACCCTCCTCCTTCTTCTTTGCACTCTCCCCTGAGTATATAAATCTCTACTTCTAACCATTCCTTATAACTACCCCTCCTCCTTCTTCTTTGCACTCTCCCCTGAGTATATAAATCTCTACTTCTAACCATTCCTTATAACTACCCTCCTCCTTCTTCTTTGCACTCTCCCCTGAGTATATAAATCTCTACTTCTAACCATTCCTTATAACTACCCTCCTCCTTCTTCTTTGCACTCTCCCCTGAGTATATAAATCTCTACTTCTAACCATTCCTTATAACTACCCCTCCTCCTTCTTCTTTGCACTCTCCTCCCTGAGTATATAAATCTCTACTTCTAACCATTCCTTATAACTACCCCTCCTCCTTCTTCTTTGCACTCTCCCCTGAGTATATAAATCTCTACTTCTAACCATTCCTTATAACTACCCCCTCCTCCTTCTTCTTTGCACTCTCCTCCTGAGTATATAAATCTCTACTTCTAACCATTCCTTATAACTACCCTCCTCCTTCTTCTTTGCACTCTCCTCCTGAGTATATAAATCTCTACTTCTAACCATTCCTTATAACTACCCCTCCTCCTTCTTCTTTGCACTCTCCTCCCTGAGTATTACTTCTTATCTGGAACTCTATTAGCCATTTTTTTCTGTCTTATTCTAATTTTTGGTAACTGCACAGGTATTACGCCATATTAATATTATTGCCAAACTTTTTCCATGCAATGTTCAAAATGTTGTTTTAAAATGTCTATTCTATAAATGTAAAATATAAATGTTATTGAATGTTTTTGTATGTCTTTATGATGCTGTGTAACTGGTGCTTTTCTCCCCGGGCCTCCACTGAAAATGGACATGTATCCAGTTGGACTAGCCCGGTAAACAAATGTAAAATAAAATAAATAAATAGTTATATACAGTATAGTTACAGATGGAGTAATAAGGTAATGTACAAGTTAAGCAACAAGACAGATAGGTAGATGGATATTAAGACAGACAGTGGAAGAAAAAGGAGGGATGAGAGACAGAAGCTAGGGTTAGATAGTTTCAGAGAGGAAGACTACAATGGCAGGACCATTTATTTATTAGGTATTCTTGAGTGGCTAGTTTGAAATATTTTGTTTGGTCAAGGGACCTAATTTCTAGGGGTAGCTGGTTCCAAGCTGTAGCAGGGCTATAGTTATAGAGTAAACACTCTGATTTGGTTTTGGGTTTATAGATCTGTAGGAAGTATTGGTCTGAGCTACGTAGTGTCCTGGTTGGGGAATATTTAGTTATAATTGATTGAAGGCTAGGGCAGAAAGATGGTAGATAGAGGATGGAATGGATAATTAACAGTTGCTGTAGTAGCAGCAAATGAGGGAATTCGAGCCACTGCATCTGATCAAGAGATAGGCAATGGTGTGACTTGTAGGTTTGTTTTGCAGCAAATCTGGCAACTTTATTATACATAGTTTCTAGTCTGGTTATGAGTGTGGTGTTAAGATTTATGTATAACTGAGAGCTATAAAGGAAGATGGGAAGAAGAAATGCATGGGAGAGAGTTATTCTGGCTGAATTGGTTAAACGTCTTTTGTTTCAGTAAAGGAGTCCGAGTTTCTGGTGAGTCTTTTTGATAGAGGTGGTGATTTGGAGATCAAATTTAAGCTGATCATCTATTATGACTCCTAGCAGTTTAGTGCTAGGGTCAGAGGTAATGACAGTGTTAATGCTAGATAGGATGGAAAATGTTGTTTTGAGATTGATGAGGTTTTTTTGGGAGGAAGAGTAGGAGCTTAGTTTTCTAAGGGTTGAGAATTAATTTGTTGTCACAAAGCCATGTCTCTATGGTGTTGAATGATGCTTGGGTAGTAGAGTGGAGGTTAGATGGATTGTCAGCAATGGTGATGACTGTAGAATCATCAGCATATTGTATAAGTGTGAACTTTGGACAAGAAGTATAAAGTAGGTTGGTGAAAATATTGAAGAGCAGTGACCCCAGTATGGATCCTTGGAGGACACCCATTGGGACACTTAGGGGGGAGGAAGAGCAGAATGCCATTTAACAGCTTGCTGGCGGTTAGAGAGATAGCTGGAAAACCAGTATATGGTGGGAGGAGAGAATCTTAGGTGAGAACGTTTGTCTAGGAGGAGGGGATGGAAGACAGTGTCAAAGGCTTTGGACAGGTTGTGGAAAAGACATGAGACTAGTTTATTATTGTCACTGGCCAGTGATACAGTATTAATGAAGGATATTAGTGCAGTTGTATTGCTGTGTTTGGGATGAAATCCATGTTGTGTGAGTGTTAGAAGGTTCTGTTGGAGAGGATATTGCATTATCTGCTTGTGAATGCATTTCTCAAGAATCTTGGAGAAGGGAGACTATAGAAATTGGTCTAAAGTTTGATATAGCAGAAGAATTATCTCCTTTATGTATGGGTAATGTGTAGAAAGTTTTCCATATTGATGGAACGTATGATTCATAGAGAGATCAGTTGATCAGGATGGACACTGGATAGGCTAGGGGATCAGCAGCAATCGTAGGAAGTAAGAGGGTAGGTTATCAGCTGAGGGTGAGCAGGGTTTGAGTTTAGAGAGTATAGATTTAATATATTTAGCTGAGACAGATGTGAGAGAGAAAGAGTTAGAAGGAGAAGGAGGGGAAGATGAGAAAGTGGGGTTTTTAGTATTTGTACTAGTGGGGTGGTCATTCATTATGGTAGTTATTGAATTAATAAAATTATTGTTAAATTCAGTGGCAGTTTCTTCAAAAGTTTTATTTGGGCATGGGTTGGGAGAGGAAGGGTTTCCTGGATGCAGTATATGATTGATTGAGTTCCAGAACTTTTTAGGGTCAGATTTTAGGGTAATGGGAAAGTTTGCATAGAAGTTGATCCTGTCTTTGTTGATATTTTTTATTTGATTTCTAAGTTCTTTGTTAGTCTGTAGGAGAGAAGGGGTCTTAGTTTTGGTCCATAATTTTCATATCTTGTCACATCTTTTCATCAAGCCACTAGTATGTTTGGTAAGCCAAGGAGTGGTGTTTGCTTTGATTCTGATAGTACAGAGTGGAGCTATGAAGTTGAGGATGTTTAGAAAGGTGGAGTTGAAAAGGTGGACAGCCTCATCTAAGGGGAGTGTAGTGAGATGGGACCAGTTAATATTAAAGAGTTGGTCTATGAAAGAGTCTGGACTAAAGGATGAGGTTTTGCAGGAGGTGATAAACCTGAAAGCTCTGGTGAAATGGGGAGTGTGTTTATTTACTATGATAGGGCAGTGGACACTAAGGGAATTTGATAGAGTGTGAGGGTTGTGGTAATTTTGGGGATGAGACACCAAAATCCAGTCCAGGAGAGACTGTGACAGGTGTGACTTGCTAATACGGGTAGGAGAAGTGATTAGTTGCTCAAATACATGTAGGTTGATACAAGAGGTAGTATGGAGAGTTTGAATTGTAAGCCAATCTATGTTTACATCCCCTAGAATGATGGTTTCATTAAGGATGGTCTGTGAGAGGTGGTGTAGGATGTTCTCCAGTATACTAAGATTATCACCAGGGGGGATGAGGATTGCTAAAACACTTATGGTGATAAAGTTGTTAAGTTTAATATTGGTAAATAGGAGTTCAGCTGTAAAAAAAGTGGGTAGAGGGAGGTTTGGGGTAGTTATTGAGAGGTGGTCATGGATGAGTATTGCTACCCCTCCTCCTTTTTTCTTTTGTCTATCAAGTCATAGGATGTTACAGCCAGGTGGGGTAATTTCACTATCTTTATTATATGGTTTCAGCCAGGTTTCAGTTAGGGTGACTATGTCAGGGGTATAGTTAGCTAACCACGCATGGAAGTCCTGAACTTTATTTACTACACTCCTGAGGTTGATAGAGCAGAAATATCCTTGCTTTTTTAAGGGGTGAGGTTGGTAGATGTTTGTACAAGAGGATTATTATTTATGGTAGGTTGGGAGGGGCCTGGGTTAGGATGGATGTCTCCTGATAGAACTAGTGGTTTGAAGTAGAATAAGTGTTTAAAAGGGGAGACATTCTTTTTCTGCTTTGATGAGGTTGGGAGGGAGGGAGATAATTTTATTTTAGGAAGGGGAGTGGCATAGCTTGGGTTAGAAGGACTGGTTTGCAGAGGAATCTCGGGTTTGGTATTTGGATGTAGAGTACTGTTTGTTGGGTAGAAGTAGGGTGGGGTAGATGTGTGCGATAGGATGTGAGGAGGTATAGGTAGAGTATGTGTAGAAAGTGGGAAAGTTGAGGTGTATGAAGGTACTATAGGGGAAGAGGTGTGTCAGTAAGAAAGTAGTTGGGAGGGGCAGGGGAGGAGCTGGAAGGGGTGTGTTTAAGGTGGATAAGTATAAAGGAAATTATATGGGGGGTACATGGGAATAGGGGAGGGAAGGGAGCAAAGTGAGCTCAAGCATAGCAAGGGGAAATGGAGCGGGACCCTACTGAGCAGCTGCTGAATGTGAAAAAAACTTATCAGTCATCCCTTTGCCAGATTAGCTCAGGATTTCTTAAAGATATTGGAATTTATTCTGTTTAATTGCAGAAAGTTAGCTATATAGTATTGTATTGCGGTAGTGAGATCTCAGAGTGTAGTTTGGGGAGCAGGGTCAGTATAGGACATCAGGGTCTCAATGTTACTGTGCTCACACTGGTGACAGAGAACCTCTACTTCAGTGAGGATGTGAGGTAAATGAATATAGAAAGGCCTTAAGCTATATTTGCCCTTACAACACTGGAGTAGTTAGTCATCACTGGTGACAGAGAACCTCTACTTCAGTGAGGACGTAAGGTAAATGAATATAGAAAGCCCTTAAGCTAAATTTGCACTTACAACAGTGGAGTAGTTAGTCATCACTGGTGACAGAGAACCTCTACTTCAGTGACGACATAAGGTAAATGAAAACAGAAAGGTCTTAAGCTATATTTGCACTTACAACAGTGGAGTAGTTAGTCATCACTGGTGACAGTGAACCTCTACTTCAGTGAGGACATAAGGTAAATGAATATAGAAAGGCCTTAAGCTATATTTGCAGTTACAACAGTGGAATAGTTAGTCATTACTGGTAACAGAGAACCTCTACTTCAGTGAGGATGTAAGGTAAATGAATATAGAAAGGCCTTAAGCTATATTTGCACTTACTACAGTGGAGTAGTTAGTCATCACTGGTGACAGAGAACCTCTACTTCAATGAGGACGTCAGTTAAATGAATATAGAAAGGCCTTAAGTTATATGTGCACTTACAACAGTGGAGTACATAGACATCACTGGTGACAGAGAACCTCTACTTCAGTGAGGACATAAGGTAAATTAATATAGAAAGGCCTTAAGCTATATTTGCACTGACAACAGTGGAGTAGTTAGTCATCACTGGTGACAGAGAATCTTTACTTCAGTGAGGACTGGAAATTGTCCACTTTTATTAAGCATCTGTTGGGTTGTTTGTTTGTAATAACTTGTTGCAGTTAAACTCTTTTTTCTAGAGGCTCCTTTAGCTGTTTAAAACTTTCATTTAAAGGCTCACTGCTGCTTTTCAGGTGTGAGAAACATTTCTGCAGTTTGTTCTAAGTAGTAGGGATATTTGTAGCATTTCCATATTTAGGCTTGTATTTGGGCCTAGTGTTTGTGGAGGCTGTGTGTCTGAGCACATATTCAGGGACATCTTGGTTTAGCCAAAGCCATCAGGCATTTCAGTGAGAGAGAATTGTTTGAGGTCATTGGCTGACTGAGGTCACCTGGACTACAGCTTAGACTAAGCACCTCATTGTTTTTTTTTAGATTTCTTTCTTAAAAACTGTATCAGGTTTCAACTTTCTGTTACCTAAAAAGTGAATTTGTGAGTGTTCTGCCATTTCACACTGAGCTTGGTCGAAGGAAGGACACTGAGGAAACGTGGAGCTATAATATATAATATTAAGTATCCTGTTTTTTGTTTATTTTGTTCTTTATTTCTTTGCTATTTATAGCACTTTGTGTACTGTGTATTTTTTCTAGCTAGTTTCACTGTGTGTGAGGTATTAACTGGAAATTGTCCACTTTTATTAAGCATCTGTTGGGTTGTTTGTTTGTAATAACTTGTTGCGGTTAAACTCTTTTTTCTAGAGGCTCCTTTTGCTGTTTAAAACTTTCATTTAAAGGCTCACTGCTGCTTTTAAGGTGTGAGAAACATTTCTGCAGTTTGTTTCCCACCCTTCCTGCCTGTTGGTATAGTGTTTTTATAGTTGGTGGCTTTGCAGTTGCCCGCCCCTAGTGTAAATTTGATCTGGGACCCTCCTCCCAGTCTAGTGTCATTACCTCATTCTACCCAGTACAGGGAGAACATTTGAGAAGGCCAATCAGCTTAGTTTTGGCTACTCCTTTCTCTCTTTCCTTTCTCTCTTTCCACTTAATTTTTTTTTTTTATCTGCTTTTACTGTATTTGTGTTTTTTCCTACTTTATTTTGCTTTTGTGTCATCTTAAAAGTACTAAATTGTATTTATTACTGTTTGGTGTAACTCATTCTAAGCCTTTTAGTTTAAGCACTTGGGCTTCAGACCAGTTGTTTTACATTAAGAAGGTTTGTGGCCTGCACTGTGGAGGCAGGACAGGTAGCTTACATCCTTCTAAGTTGGGAACTGCTGATTGAAGGCTCAGTGTCTGTTATTCTAAAAGTGTATTAGTTCTGGTTTAAGCACTTGGGCTTCAAGCCAGTTATTTTACATTAAGAAGGTTCGTGGTCTGCACTCTTGTGGGAGGAGAGGCTGGACTCTGCCCTTCTGAGCTGGGAATTTCTGGTTAAAGGCTTATAGTGCCTGCATATTTGAACTGTTTCTTACTGAAATTGGTACGCCTTGTTTGTTGTAGCATAGACTAGATCTAGGCCTGCTGAATCTAGCCTTGTTTGTATGCTTGTTGTTTTTTTGCTTATTTCCCTGAAACACTAATTTCACCTAAAACACAGCTTTTCAATGCTTCTGTGGATCCCTAGTGATATCTGCATTGCTTACTGTACTTATTTCCTTGTTTCATTTGAAAGAAAGTTACTGTTTGCCGTTTTTGCATTTAAGTTACCTGTAACGCATTGCATTTAAGTTACCTGGCACTTGCTCACTAAGTCAGCACTAAAAAATTAAAAGCACTACACCCTCACAAACTCCCCTTGAGTACCTTGTTCCCCACTGGCCCTTTTTTCAATTATAAAGGAATTCCCAATACTATTCTAGCATGTCCAAAGGTCAGTTGTCAATCTCCTCTCCAGTACAGCTGGTGAATCTGGGAATCTTGAGGCAATGTTACAACTGCCTCATGTACACAGACAACCCTCTCCTCCTCCCAACAAATTCCAACACATGTGAGAGATGCAACCATAT
The DNA here is from genome assembly GCF_019279795.1 of Protopterus annectens. Classification (NCBI taxonomy): domain Eukaryota; kingdom Metazoa; phylum Chordata; order Ceratodontiformes; family Protopteridae; genus Protopterus; species Protopterus annectens. Next base: position 1,038,884,171 of record NC_056726.1, on the reverse strand, counting down.
AGCCAAACTGGAGGCTAAGCTCTCTCAACTCAGTACTGGCGTAACCAGTCAGGAGGAGAAGGAAACCACACTCACTACAATTCCAGTCTGACATAGACCTACCATGACAGTAAACCAAACACATAAACACACAAAAACATACTCGGAGGCTCTAAATAAAAATCTGCCTAAGCAGCAGAGACCTCCAAAGCAGACACCCAAGCAACCGCTACCCCAAAACAAAACACGTGCAACACATAGCTCACAAAGCCAGTGTGTCGAACAGTCACAGCTGTTAAGGCTAAACAACACACCTGATACACTTGTAACAGGTGACTCTATCGTCAGGCACACTGACGTCCTGCTCACCAGGCTGAACAAGGAGAAGGTCACGGTGAGCTGCCTGTCGGGCGCTAGGATCCGCCACATAACACAAGCACTCAGGTCACTCCAAGGCCAGTACAAATATGATTCAGTCATTGTCCATGCTGGTGTGAATGACCTGAGACATACCTCCCTGGACTACATGAAAAGAGACATAGAGGAGCTCTCTGAGCATGTAGCCCAGGCTCGTATGACCCTGACCTTGAGTAGCATCTTACCCTCACCAAGAATTATTTCACAATATGAAGACAAGATGATCAATTTCAACAATTGGCTTAAGTATTGGTGTCATTCAAAGGGGATCCAATGCCTGTCAGCCTGGGATGACATGCTCGACAAGCCACAATGCTTCGCAAGGGATGGCTTGCACCTGTCACCCCTGGGCTTTCGGATATTGGCAAAGGCTCTTGCTACCCCCATAGTGCCTTTTTTAGGAAAGGCTCAAAAGACAAACCCACCTCCATAGGTATCACAAGGGATAAGAAACTAAGAGTAATGCTACTCAATGCCAGAAGTCTAAATCTCAAGATGCATGCACTCGAAACTCTCCTTAGCATGGAGAACATCGATATCTGTGCAGTAACAGAAATCTGGTTCAAGGCTCCCTAGAGCACCCCAGCACTACCAGGTTATACCTCATACCATGTTTTTCGGCCCCAAAACTTGGACTGAACCACAAAAGGAGGGGGAGTATCAATATTCGTCAAAGATACCCACACCTCCAGGCTGGTAGCACAGCACGAAGCATCAGAGACTATCCATGTGCAACTAACAGTGGGTAAAACTGCCTTCCAGTTTATAGCCTGCTACAGACCACCCTACCAAACCCAGGAACCCCACTCAGCCTTCCTGAGAACATGGGAAAATATGAAGGTCTCTCCAAACACCATTATATTGGGCGACTTCAACTACCCAAACATAGACTGAGAGCATTACTCTAGCTCCAACACCCTAGACCAAAGGTTCCTAGAATTTATAAACTCAAATGCTATGGAACAACTTGTTACCACTCCCACAAGAGGAGAAAACATACTGGACCTGATCATCACCAACATGGGGACTCTATGCTCCAGACCAGAAGTGTATCCCTCACTGGTAAGATCAGAACATAAACTAATCTCACTGGATATTCACATCCTGACCCCACTCCCTGCCCAGAAAACCACAGTGAAAAACTTCTCTAAAGCAAATTTCACACTCCTCAAAATGGAGGTGGAATACTTCAAAGCCCCCGGGCCTGTGGAAAATACGGCCCAGACCACAAAATCCTTTATAAACGCATTCTATGAATACCTTCAGGAATGCATGGATCTTGCAATCCCAAATAAAACCAAGACCCAATCCTCCAAAGGCAGACATCCTGTTGGTGGACCCCAGCCATAAACAAACTATACAATAGAAGGAGGAAGCTACTACATGATAGAGCAAAATCCCAAAAAGGGAAGGCATCTCTGATCAGTATTAGCAAAAAACTACGGGCACTCATAAAATCATCTAAGGCCAGCTTTGAGAGAAAAATTGCACAGGAAACTAAGGATAATCACAAGGCTTTCTTTAGTTATGTTAGGAACCTTGGTGGGAATTCCCAGTTATGCTCAGAATTAGTCCAAAATGACAGAAAATACACCGAACCCACAGACATTGCCAACATCCTAGCTGACAGGTTCAGCGCAAACTTCTCCACCCCCTCCCCACCAAAAGGGCAAATATCTATCCCAGCAGAGTGCTGCCCCCCTCACATCTCAGATGCTCAGGTAAGAGCCGCCCTCTCCAAAGCAAAAACGACAGCATGAATGGGACCAGGCGGTGTCCCGGCTGCCCTACATGAACTCCAAGAAGAGCTAAACCCAAACATAAAACTACTGTTCAATCTCAGCCTTACTACAGGATATGTACCCAAAGAGTGGCATACAGCAACAGTGGTCCCTGTCCACAAAGGTGGTGCCTCAATGGATCCTGGAAACTATCGCCCCATAAGCCTGACTAGCTTGGTCTGCAAAGCTATGGAAAGGATCATCATGGACCTCATAAATAAAGATATTGGGGACCTACAGACACTGGATCCTACCCAGTTCGGCTTTGTTAAGGGCAGATCCTGCCTCTTAAACCTGGTCAATTTCTTTGAAACAGTCACCAAGGCCATTGACGAGGGGAAGGTGGTCCACACAGCCTACCTGGACCTTGCAAAAGCCTTCGATACAATACCCCACTCCTGCATTATAAATAAGCTCACCAGCTTAAATATAAACCCCTATGTCACTAGATGGGTTACAAACTAGCTCAAGGACAGAACCCACATGGTTAGAATTGCTGGAGCCATGTCAGACTCCAAACAAGTTACAAGTGGCATCCCACAAGGCTCAGTCCTGGGACCTGTCTTTTTCGGTATATATTTCTCGGAGGTACAGGCCAACACAGAAGGACTGTAGCTAACCAAGTTTGCAGATGACTGCACACTGGGCACCATAATTGACTCTCCAACCGACACAAGCATCCTCCAAAAGGTCCTCATAGAAACAGACAACTGATGCCAGAACCATGGCCTCAAGCTAAACGTCAAAAAGTGTATAGTCATCCCCTTTGGCAAAAACAAAGTGCCCACAAATTACCACATAGGTGGTAATCCATTAAGTGCAGAAGTAATTAGGGACCTGGGGACTCAAGTTGATAGCAATCTCTCATTTGACAACCACGTGGCCAAAGTGGTTAGAAGAACATTTTATATAGCCCACCTAATCATGAAGGGATTCACATCTAGATCAGGGGAGGTCATCATGCCTCTTTACTCATCCCTCATCAGGCCCATAATTGAGTACAATGCCCTTTTGGGATGTACCTTACCAGACACTTGCAGCAACTGGAAAGACCCCAAAAGTACCTCACCAAGAGGATCAAAGGGCTCAAACAGATGCCATATGCTGCCCGGTTAAAGAAACTCCAGCTCTACTCAGTGGCATACCACCTGCTCAGAGGCGATCTGTGCCTGACGTATAAAGCCATGTCCAACCCGGAATTAATGGACATGCTGCACCTCAGAAAATCCAAATCCCATCAAGCTACGAGCTCAAGAGACTTGAACCTCAGCACTGAAATAAATAGGACATGCTGGAGGGACAGATTCATAACCCAGAGGCTCCCTTCACTCTGGAATAAAATCCCAGTCCAGGTTAGGCAGAGTCCCTCATTGACTCTCTTCAAGAGGAATCTTGATGAGTGGATGGGAGATCATAGGTTTACCCCGGGTATCACTTCTGTGTCACTGTTAGACAGAGGCACAGTATACTAACCTCGAAAAAGGGCATAGCAAAATTAATTTAAAATGGGTGGCGAAAGCCAAACACACTCTGGCTAGGCTTATAAATGCCCTAGGGCAGATAGCCTAGTATGAACCTATTAACCTATGAACCTATGTAAGGTAAATGAATATAGAAAGGCCTTAAGCTATATTTGCACTTACAACAGTGGAGTAGTTATTCATCACTGGTGACAGAGAACCTCTACTTTAGTGAGGACGAATGAATATATAAAGCCCTTATGCTATATTTGCACTTACAACAGTGGAATAGTTAGTCATCACTGGTGACAGAGAACCTCTACTTCAGTGAGGATGTAAGGTAAATGAATATAGAAAAGCCTTAAGCTATATTTGCACTTACAACAGTGGAGTAGTTAGTCATCACTGGTGACAGAGAACCTCTACTTCAGTGAGGATGTAAGGTAAATGAATATAGAAAGGCCTTAAGCTATATTTGCACTTACAACAGTGGAGTAGTTAGTCATCACTGGTGACAGAGAACCTCTACTTCAGTGAGGACGTAAGGTAAATGAATATAGAAAGGCCTTAAGCTATATTTGTACTTACAACAGTGGAGTAGTCAGTCACCACTGGTGACAGAGAACCTCTACTTCAGTGAGGACGTAAGATAAATGAATATAGAAAGGTCTTAAGCTATATTTCCACTTACAACAGTGGAGTACTTATTCATCACTGGTGACAGAGAACCTCTACTTCAGTGAGGATGTAAGGTAAATGAATATAGAAAGGCCTTAAGTTATATTTGCACTTACAACAGTGAAGTAGTTAGTCATCACTGGTGACAGAGAACCTCTACTTCAGTGTGGACGTAAGGTAAATGAATTTAGAAAGGCCTTAAGCTATATTTGCACTTACAACAGTGGAGTAGTTAGTCATCACTGGTGACAGAGAACCTCTACTTCAGTGAGGACGTAAGGTAAATGAATATAGAAAGGCCTTAAGCTATATTTGCACTTACAACAGTGGAGTAGTTAGTCATCACTGGTGACAGAGAACCTTTACTTCAGTGAGGACGTAAGGTAAATGAATATAGAAAGGCCTTAAGCTGTATTTGCGCTTACAACAGTGGGGTAGTTAGTCATCACTGGTGACAGAGAACCTCTACTTCAGTGAGGACGTAAGGTAAATGAATATAGAAATGCCTTAAGCTATATTTGCACTTACAACAGTGGGGTAGTTAGTTATACTTTCATTTCAGTCAGGAAACAATAAGAAAAGGCAGTAGGTACTCTGACTTGTTTGTTTTGCATACCCTTCTTACTGAAATAAAATAAAGCACTTTTACCAAGGAGTTCTGTGGAAATTAGGAAGACAAGAGTTTATAAGGGAAAAGGTTTAGTAGAAGTAGAGAAACAGCACAGCATACAAATAGTTCTAGCTGTAGTCTGTCTTTATATGCTGTGTTAAGTACAGTGTGTGTGTGTGTGGGGGGGGGGGGGGGCAGCTAATGTCTTGAAACAATCAGGAAAAACAGCAAGTACTTTGAACTTACTTGATTTGCATAACTTTCTTTTGAAATAAATCACATATGGAACCAGGAGTATGTGGGATTTAGAAAGACCACGCATTATAGGAGAAAGGGTTTAGTAATACTAGAAAAATAGCAGGGCTTTCAAAAAGTTGAAACAGCTTGCAAAGGGAGACTGCAGTTAGGAGGTACAGTATGGGGAGGGGGCAAGCTAATATCTGTGATGGAGTGCTTTACTTAAAAATAGAAATTAAATAAGGGCTATCAATTAATTTTGTCTAGAGGATAAAACATACTTTCTGTATATTTTGAAAATAGCACTCATTCTGAGGTTGCCCGGTTCTGTTACAAAGCACTGCAGGCCAATAGATCAAACTTGGCTTGCCAGGGATCCAGGGAAAGTAGATTAAAAGGAGAAGCTGGCAAGAAAAATAATCAACATTAACACAAAATACTGCAATTCCTGATAAGAAAAATGCAAACGATACGAAGCTGCTAACAGAGGAGTGGAAAGAAAAAAAAAAAAAAAAATAGATAATCTATACACAGATAAATGCCTCAGCTTGTGATAATGTGAAAATTAAGACAAGTTCAACAGATTAATGCAGTTGCAAATATATATCAGAAAGTGAAAAAAGAAAATAACATTTACAGAACTAACACATATTAGTCAGTGCAATACTATACATATTACAAGCAGAGAAGTGCAACTTGGACTGCTAAGATTTTAAGAACAGATGTAGGAATACTGATACTAATTAAGAGGTATAACACATTCTAAACCAATAAGTGAGGAAATGTACACACTAATAAATAGGCATTATTTAAAACAATGCAATAATAAAGTGGGCAGCAAAGAAATATTCCAACAATAAATGCTCTACACAAGTAACACAGTTCTAACAAGTCTATACTCTAGTATCTGAGCCACACTACTACAATGGCTAGGTAAACAGTTTCAAGCACACAGAGTTACTGCAAATACTGTCTCCCATAAAAATACATGTCTAGCTTCATTGCACTTTACAATGGTGTAAATCTACATCAATATATTTTACAATGCAACGACTAAAACCACCGCTTTAGTCTTTGCATTAGAAAAATCTAGTTCATGGACTTGTAATACAAACCTGTCAGAAACATAGACTCACAATGAGATCATTTTAGAAATTTCTGAAGACCTGGACCGATGTACCCAAGAGACCAGTCAGACTTTCCCTCAAACTCAAAACTATAGTCTGCTCCCTGACTCTCAATTCATACGTATTTACAAAGCCTTTAATCCAGAGGACCATAAAGAAGCCTATCCCAAATTCCCAGTTGCTCCATGCACTGACTAGTTAAGTGACTTCTTCAAGGTTTCACAGTAGAAAAAAGAAGGCTGAGCGAATGAAACTCTGAATCACAGCAGCTAACTAGTTAAGAGTTAATATCCTTAATGTTCTGCCCAAACTAGCAAAGTAAAACTATAGTTGTAGGTATGTGTCAGAATTAATCGGCTAACATTTTAAATGAATAAAACGATCTATCTTTTCCATATATTAATTCTCACCCAGAGAACTGTGGAAGCATTAAAGATATTCAATATGCAAGGGATATAACTATCTTTCTCTTTTCACTGGGATGAACTCAAAACTCTAATTGTGGATACTGTGTGGAATTCCTGTGATCAGTCATCAGCAATTGCCTGGATATGAAGGTGTCATCTACACATGACCACAAGCACAACTTGCTGAAGAAATCACTTAAAATGTACATACCTGCACAGACCCCAAAATAGTATTCCCCTGGATATCATGGAAATCAAGCCGTTGCCTTCCCAGCATAGTTATATTGTGTGCAAAGGCAGGCAAATAGTCCATCATTGGTGATATGAAACACAGAGAATAATACAGAAGAATGCGTTAAAGGAAATAAGGGGCTGGGATGGGGGCATGTGTGCATTTTATTAACACTGCGTGGGGGCATGTGTGCATTTTATTAACACTGTGTGGGGGCATGTGTGCATTTTATTAACACTGCGTGGGGGCATGTGTGCATTTTATTATGTGTGCATTTTATTAGCGCTCTGTGGGGGCATGTGTATATTTTATTAGCGCTCTGTGGGGGCATGTGTATATTTTATTAACACTACGTGGGGACGTGCACATTTTATTAAAATTGTGTGGGGGCATGTGTACATTTTATTAACATTGTGTGGGGGCATGTGTACACACTACATCGGGGCATGTGTTCATTTTCTTAACTGCATTGGGGCATGTGTACATTTTATTAACACTCTGTGGGGGCATGTGTACATTTTATTAACACTGTGTGGGGGCATGTGTACATTTTATTAACACTGAGTGGGGGCATGTGTACATTTTATTGGGTCTATATTAAACTTCGAAGTTTCACAACTTCAAATTTCCTAATATCAACCCCTATTCAGCAAATGCTGAAAATAGTGAAGCTGTGGAACACCAAATTTATTCCTAGGGAAGGAATTTGGTTGGCTGTTCCTGTGGCATTGCTATTTTCAGTGCTGTGGTGGAAAGTTACGGGTGGGGATCAGGTAAGTGTGTGATTGTGTGAATGTGAGGGTTAGGGTTCGGGATAGGTGAGTTAGGGTTAGGGCGCAGGTCAGGTAAGTGTGCGATTGTGTGGACGTGAGGGTTAGGGTGGGGTAGATGAGTTAGGTTTAGGGCGCGGGTGAGGTGAGTGTGCGATAGTGACGGACCTTAGGGTTAGGGTTTGGGTTAAGGTAAGTGGATAGCTAGTGGTGTATGTACAGTTTAGTGTATGGTTAGATGTAGGATTTTAGGTGTATGTGTGTGGATTGCTGTTTGTTTGGTGTGCTTGTGTTGTGTGTATGTGTGTCAGAACAGCAAATTTTTCCCTAGGAAAAAATTTGCTGTTCTGCATGTTCGATATTGTCAGCATTCACTGAATAGGGGTCAATATTAGAACATTCGATGTTTTAAAAAGTCAATGTTCTAATATAGACCCCTATTTTATTAACACTCTGTGAGGGCATGTATACATTTTATTAACACTGCAGTGCAAAACAAGGGAAGGTGTTTGGTGCTTAGCGTAAGAGTAATATGTTAGATGTGAAAGTGGTGCGCAGTGGCATAAATAAACTCCATGGCTGTTGCAAAGTTATCCATGGCTTCCAGGCTGCACTTAGACAATACTCCAATAAAACACTCTGATGTCATGTAAGGGTTAGCAGCCTTCCATATCGAGTAAACTCAGCAATTGTCCACTTTGTTTTCTTCATATTGTTTCTCATAAGGTAGATCATACAGTGTGACATTAGGTCATGCAAGAAGGACTCTGAGTCACTAGTGCGAGGTCTCAATTGTGCACTGAGTGCATGGAGGGTCTATCTGCGCAGTCTCTATAAAGAGGAAGGAAACATAAACGATGGTCTCTTTATGCCATCGTGGTGCATTCTACCCCTCCTCATACGTCTTCTCACAAAGTTGTTGTCAAGGTAATGAACCACATCTCTGCATACAGCTGGCATTGTCTCAATCAGTTCAATGAAGGCTGGCACAATCTCATCCTCAGGTAAGAGGGCTAGGGTAGTTAGCATGCATACCTGTGTTGCAAGCTTTGAGTCTGAACTATACAAAGTGGCAGAAGATGGTGTTACATCTGCCACTACAATATATGCCCATAATGAAACAGATATATTTTTGGGGTAGGATAGGGTAGGTGCCATTTGACAGCTTTGATTGTTGCCATCTTAAAAATCAGTGAGCTCATGCTGCGCAGTGATCTCCACCTTTTACTCCTTGCACAGGTGTAGTCTGAGTTATAACAGGGCACAATATGCTGTAAAGGACTTATGGTTGCTCAGAGCATAGAGAATGTGCACCACATGCCATGTGTTCCACATGCCCACATTTATAAATTTGCTTGCATACCATTGCCCACATTGGAAATGTCCACCAGCCAAAAGCATTATGGATGTGGCTGAGACTCCCATATTTGTTATTGTAGTCCACAGAACTACTGTGATATCTGTGTTCTGTAGGTGATGTACCCTTTCTATGAACTAGCCACATTTAATGGGATACATCAATGAAATGATGCTGAAGGCATGCCTGTAGGGCTAATATTTGCCAGTCTCCTGCCTCTCATGCTATTGAGGCTATAGGTAGATGGCATAGCCAACACAACATCTGTTTGGGTGACATGTAATACATTCTGCAGGATTGGGTTAGGGGAATGACAGGATATCATGGTGTACTTCTTTATAGCCACATCAGTCCTAGCCATGGAAGGCTTAAGAGGATTTGAAGCATGCCGGTAAACCACTGACTTGCACATTCCCTTGCAGGATTCTTATGTTACTGTCACTGCCTGTCTTATACATAGTTTGTCTATTTTAGGACACACACCCAGTACTTACAGTCCCTACTGGACCCCTCTACGTGGATCAAGTATCTCTATGACCACCTCTCTATGATTCTTCTATGGGGTACACCTGTCCCGGGTGCTCAAATGTGTATTCATTTTCCTCTGGACCTGCTTCCATACAAGGTGCCTGCATTCTTGTAAATAATATTTGGTGCTATACAGCTTTTGGAGATGCATTTCACAGGGTTTTATGCAATGCATGCTTCTCTGTATTATTAGTATGTGTCAACACTACTTGGTGTTGAGTAGAGAACAGTTCTTCTGTTTCTCCATGATCATGCAATAGTACACTCATTAAGGTAATGTGGCCATCCTTTAGGAACCATCCACAGTATTCTTTGCATTTAGGCAGTCCCAGTAATGTACTGGTCTCTAGTTGGCAGTTAGGTTTGTCACGTTGTTAGCATTTTACAGTTGCTGTTGATATGCACAGCTGACTGCTTGTTGATCACCTCACTGACTTTCATACTGTCCTTACAGGAAGGCCTCCTAAAAGAGCAGCTACCACTCAGCACTTTTAAAACTATGGCTGACTTCATTTTAAGATGCAAGCAAAGCATTGACCATTCACTTTTTCTTAAATTCAGTACTACAGTGTACCATAACTAACAATCTCCTTCTGTAAATACCTGGAGGGGGGGAATCACTGTTTATAAGCACATTTCTTTATCTGAACATAACCCAACTCATACCAGACTTAAAAGAAAAAAGTTTTTTACTTTATGGAAACAAACAAACAATGCCTTTCCCTTGACTACAGATGCATTCGTCTTTCCGAGATTAGCTCTTGCCTAAGAAACAATTATACAAACTTGCAATATTGTACTACAAAGAGTATATGACAGAGACTAATAACAGGAAGCACCACCATGGTGTGTTTTACTCTTTCCAACTTACAAGACTAACACATCAAATGCAGCTGCTAATCACCAAGACCTATAGGATTTGTCCACAGCAACATTAACTCTCCATGGTCATCCAGCACTGTGATCCTACACCACCCTTTATTCATAGACTTGTACATATTCCAAAGCCAACCCAATAAAACCCTTTATTCATAGACTCATACACATTTCAAGGCCATTTACTGTTATGAACTTCTACACCTTTCCAGTAGCTTCTCACAGGCTGCACATCCTTTCTTCAGGAGGGCCATACCAGTCAATCCCACAGTACATTTGTGGATTCCCATACAATCTTTTAGGTTATCTTTAAAGGATGATAGTGAGTTGCACTGCTAACATACAAGAGGAGTCTATTCCAGAAGGTACTGAGATATAACTGAAATAGTGATCCATCAGCAAGAGCAGTTTAAGGAGAAGATCAGGACTTTGTGAAGCTGTTTCCCTAGAGAAAGTCTGTAATCTTGCTGGAACTAAAGGATTTTCACTTCTTCCTTGGTTCACTTCGGTCTTGCTGTTGTTTGCTGTGGTGAATGTTTTGAGATATAAACCTGTCTTTCCACTGTATTTTATTTATCTCCTGGTGAAGATTTAGGTCCTTGGTTCATAGGTTCATAGGTTTATAGAAGGTTACTAGGCTAATGGCTCAAGAATCCTTACAAGCCTAGCCATATTTATTCCAAGTTGCTCCAATTGTTGATGGTAAGGTGAGTGAAGTTCACAAAGGTAAGTGTCTATGGTAGTTAATATTGCCTTCCTGTGTCCAAGACGGACATGGGCGCCGCCCCAGGAGTGAATTTGTGGTCACATATCTATTGATCTAGGCTGCATTTCGATAAGTTTGGGGAGGGGCTCTGTTTCTCATGAAGTGGAAGCTTGTTCCAGAGAAGTGGCAGTCTCATTGAGATCTGTCTATCTCTCTAGCATGGCCTGGTCATATCAGAGGCTAGGTTAAGATCCCAGGAGTGGTTGACCCTCATGCAGCCTGATTTACGAATGTGTAGCATTTTCATTAGGGCCAGGTCAGGGACTGCCCTGTAAGCCAGACACAGGTCAATCCTTAGTAACCTGCAGGAGAGAGAATACAATAACAGGGCTTTCAGTCTTTCTGTGTAAGACTTGTTTTGTGTACCCTGTAATTTCTTGGTGAGAAACCTCTGTGGTCTCTCCAACTGTTGCAGATATCTGATGAGGTACATTCAAAAAGGAGCATTGTACTCAATAATTGTTCTGATGAGGGCTGTGTATAATGGAATTATAACATCCTAGATATGATTCCTTTACTTATAAAATGTACCACATAGAAGGATTTCCTTAGTGCTGTGGATATGTGTTGGTCAAAGTTCAGGTTGCTATACACCTGACTACCCAGATCGCATACTAATGGGTCTACACTTAGGGCAGTGCTGTCTATAATGTAATTAGGAGGGATATCCACTTTCCCAAAGGGAATAATAATGCATTTTATTCCATTTATCTTTAATCCATGTCTTTTATACCAGTTATTTGTCTGTGTTAACCCTGTCTGCAGTATATTAACATAGTTGGGGGACTCACTGATTGCTCCCAATTTGCAATCGTCAGTGAACTTGGTCAACCATAGGCCTTCTAAGTTTGCCTGGGCATCTGAGAAATAAATTCCAAACAATAAGGGGTGCAGCACAGAACCCTGTGGTACACCGCTGGTGACTGGTCTTTTGCTAGCCAGGTATAGCCAATTATATACAACTGCTTAAGTGGTTATACAGGGCACTAGTGTGCACCTCTGCATAGGCAGTCAAGTATCGGTGGAGCCATAGGATTTGCAGAGATAAAGCAAATCCAGGATGATTGGGTCTCTTTTGGTGCTGTAAGTGAAACAGAGACTTCCCCTCATAAGCCTATAACATGCAGAATAAAGGGACAGCAATTCCAGTGTTCCCTGATATCTCAGAGAATTTAGGCATTTGATTTTTTTGGTTAGGAACCTTTGGGATCTTTCCAGTTGTGTAATGTGTTTAATGAATTACATCTCAAAAGGACATTGCACTCAATAATTGGTCTGATCAATGCTGACTGTAAAGGAGTGATTACATTTTTAGACCTTAAAAATATTCTTTTTTCAGTTAGCTGTGATAAAAGGATTTCCTGACAACCATTGACACACCATGATATAAACAGAAGGAATTATCAACCCAAGTTCCTAGGTCAATGGTTACATTTTCATTTTGCTGTGGTGTGTCACCTACACAGTATGACGTGTAGAGTGGTTGTCTACCAAAATTGACAATACTACAATTTTTAGCATTTCATTTTGAGTCCAGTTTTGATACAACAAAAGTTTACCAGGGAGAGCTTGTGCTGGATGGTTTGACTTCAGATAGTGAATTAACCACAATCTTCATTTTGCAGTCATCTGGAAATGTTGTTAGAAGCATGTCAGCACTTTGCTTGGAGGTCAGGAATACTGCTGGTCACTTTCATGTATTTTGATGTGATTCCTAACTTGCACTGCGTGGATTCTGTCTTTTTCACCAGTTTTCTATTCATTTTACCACAAATGAGCCCAATTCTAACTCCATTAGCTTCTGTATGTTGCCAGCATGGAGAGTTGTGTTGAAGCCCTTGGCCAGGTTAATACACACCTTGTTGAAGCCCTTGGCCAGGTTAATATACACCTTGTTGAAGCCCTTGGCCAGGTTAATATACACCTTGTTGAAGCCCTTGGCCAGGTTAATACACACCTTGTTGAAGCCCTTGGCCAGGTTAATACACACCTTGTTGAAGCCCTTGGCCAGGTTAATACACACCTTGTTGAAGCCCTTGGCCAGGTTAATATACACCTTGTTGAAGCCCTTGGCCAGGTTAATATACACCTTGTTGAAGCCCTTGGCCAGGTTAATATACACCTTGTTGAAGCCCTTGGCCAGGTTAATATACACCTTGTTGAAGCCTTTGGCCAGGTTAATATACACCTTGTTGAAGCCCTTGGCCAGGTTAATACACACCTTGTTGAAGCCCTTGGCCAGGTTAATATACACCTTGTTGAAGCCCTTGGCCAGGTTAATACACACCTTGTTGAAGCCCTTGGCCAGGTTAATATACACCTTGTTGAAGCCCTTGGCCAGGTTAATACACACCTTGTTGAAGCCCTTGGCCAGGTTAATACACACCTTGTTGAAGCCCTTGGCCAGGTTAATACACACCTTGTTGAAGCCCTTGGCCAGGTTAATACACACCTTGTTGAAGCCCTTGGCCAGGTTAATATACACCTTGTTGAAGCCCTTGGCCAGGTTAATATACACCTTGTTGAAGCCCTTGGCCAGGTTAATACACACCTTGTGCACTGCAAGGCTACCATCTACAAAGTCTGTAACCCCCTTTGAAGAAGTTTGCCAGATTAAATAGACAGGATCTACCTTTCATGTAGCCAACTTATTGGATGTCAAGTGAAATAGGCTTCTTGATATCATAGTTATAATACCGTCTAGGGTTTTGCAGATGAGGCGTGTTACGACTGATAGCCTCTAATTACCTGTTATTTTTGAGGCCATCCTTATGAAGGGGCATCCTGACTGCAATGCACCCCTGATTATTGTTGAAACCACTTAGGTTAAGCAGTTTAAGTAATGAGTTGACATGGGCATGTTTAAAGCTATTAATTAAGCAACAAGGTGTATTTTCATGTACTATAAGGAAAGTATTTTTCGTTCTGATTCGCACTTTCAGTAAATGATCTTTAGAGATAAATGGAGTTGTAAGGGATACAGAGTTACGGAGAGAAGTCATGGCAATGAAGTTGGCACTGAATTTATTTGCAAGAATGTTGACAATATCCATTGGGTTAGAGTTGGAGGCATCTCTTTGGATAAGTTCAGTGTGGTATAGGATTTTGTTTTTAAGACTTCTAACATAGTGATTTATAATTATCTTTGGCTTCAGAGACTAGCCTAAATTCATGGATCCCTTAGAGGACCTGATAGTGTTTTTCAGTTATTTTGTAATGCATTTGATATCTCCTTTCTGAAGAGATCTGCGATATAATTTAAGGAGTCTCTTTCTTTTTGGATTTCACATGATATTTCAGAATGTTAGCTAATGGAACTTCTTTCTGTTTGTAAAGTCAGATTAACAGTGACCACTCTGATTCGTTTGTCCAATCAGAGTGCACATTTCGGAATGTTAATGTATTTTAATTGCATATAAACCAAGTATAATGTAGTGAAGTTCCAAGGCTATAGATTAGCTCAAATTATCACAGAGATGGAACCATTTTTGAGAAACCTGAACAACTTAGAGAATTATTTTCTAGTGAGAGGCTTTGAAGGTCAGATGTTAAAAACATCCTGGAATCTATTATAGAACTGAAAAGGACTGAAGCACCTTCACTCAACCTTCCCAGTAGAAAAATGTTAAGTAATTCCACAGATAATAACAAATGCAAAAATAGCTGCATCCTGACATACACTTTGGATTATCACAGTGTCAAAAATATTATTGAAGAAAACTGGGCCATTGTCACAGGAAACCCTTTTCTGATTAACATCTTAGGTGAAGCCCCATCATTTGTTTATAGGAAGGCCAGGAACATTAGAAGTTTTGTTGAATTTAAACCTAGACCATGTGAGAAAAGCACTAAAAGATGTGAAACTAATTGTACATTTTGTATATTTATACAGCAAGGTGATAGGGCGGCCATGGTGGTGCAGCGGTTAGCATTATCACCTCACAGCAAGAGGTTCTCCGGTTTGATCCTCGGCTGGGGTGCCATCTGTGCAGAGTCTGCATGTCCTCCCTGTGGTCACATGGGTTTCTTCCGGGTACTCCGGTTTCCTCCCACATCCCAAAGACATGCTGCAGGTGGATTGGACACTCTAAATTGGCCCTAGGTGTGAGTGTGTGTGTGTGTGTGTGTGTGTGTGTGTGTGCCTTCTGTGGAAGGTTGGGCACTGGGCTGGCAACTCAACACTGTAAAACTCCACTGCCAATCATGAGCGGACAGGTGATCCGCTGTGGCGAACCCTAACCGGGAAAAGCTGAAAGAAGAAGAAGAAGATACAGCAAGGTGATAGTTTTTATTGCCCTTATTTAAAGAAGATCATTAAAATAATTGCAGGGGGTGACTGTAACACTAAAAAAGTAATTTACAGGGCACAGTGCAATGAATGTGATGCATTCTATGTGGGCAAGACTGTAAATAAACTCAAGCATAGGATTTCATGTCATCTGTCAGAAATCTGCTCTGGGTGTAAAAATAATGCACTAGCCAAACACCTTTCTCTTCATAAAAGACACACAGGTTTTAAGTTCCAGATCCTGGATCAAATAGACATGGGTGATCTTGAAGGAGACATCCTAAATATTCTGGAGAAACATGAACTCATGTGGCAATTAAAGCTGAACTCTTTTAGGAAGCCTGGACTAAACTACTACTGTTCAATTAAAAGTGCACTGGAACTTAGAAAATTGCTGCATTGTTTACATGACTAATTGTATTTTATTTTTTTATTCTACAAATTGGTTTTAAATACCATTTTAAATCAGTTGAAATTTAAGTGTATATTTTGTTTCCATCATCATACATACATTTTTTCTTATTTTTATTTTTTTGTGGTTCTTTTTTCCACTTTATTCAAAGTGATGTGTAATAACAATACTAACTAATTATACAGTTATATAGGTTTTTTGGGTTCTTGTACACAGACCTGAAGAAGTCTAGAAGGACAAAAGCGATCTTTGTTAACAATAGGTTATGAAAATAGAAATTGATTTTTACATACAAAATGTATATGTATATATTTATATAAAGTTTTTGATTGCCAAATGAACTAAGGTGGATATATTTTCAGCCATGTAGTATATTGTCTTGGATAAAATCACAGACTTAATAATCTACTTAATATAAGAGGTACCACATCATTATAAATTTTATTTAAAGTACATAAGAGTTATATATTATTATGACAGCTACTAGGTAGGGCAGAACCAGCTCGAATGTCACACTGATGGGGGAAGGGATGTGAATTTAACATGTGTACCAATAACACTTTGTTTTACAGCACAATAAACCACTCCCATGCCTGATAAAAAGTATATATATACATATATATTTGGAAAGCTTGTGAGGAAATTATTACTCTATTTTTGTTTTACTTAGATCGCTTGTCTGTGTACTTAATAAAGGATTTTGGACTGGAAACAGACTGCCTGTCTTGCTTGGATTACTTTCGATTACTTAGCAATGCTGTACAATTATATATTTTCTATTATTACTTTTTGTTTTGTTTTGACTTAAGACGAGTTTACGTTCATTACTTCTACTACTATTGTCTGATCTGATTAATATACAGTGATTAACTAGAAATATGTGGACTGAAAATCTTGAACACAGAGAAATTTCTTACACTGTTTTGTTTTTGGACCCACTACATTTTAGTGGGTTGTTTTGAGACTTCGGGGATACCACGGAGATTACTTGTTTTTAATTGCATAATTTCCTGCATAGTGAAATAATAAAGTATATTATAAGACTATAGTATGAAATAATGTACAGTTTAATCAACAGACACCTGCAGAGCTAAGTATACAAGTTCTAGATCAAATAAGGAATTCCAAAATATTGCAATAATCTGTCCTTAGAAGAAAATTGCATTAATAAGTTTACAGTCTGACAGATGCTACAGGACTGCACAAGCTGTGACATAGCTGTCCAAATTCATTTCCACTCTCTCTGAGACAGTTACATCCATAAAGATTAAAGATGTAAAACAATCCTGAATGAGGGAAAGTCAGTGCATACAGCTTACCTTGACTTGGCAAAGGCCTTTGACACAATCCTCCACTCGGGCATCATTGAAAAGCTAACACAACTTGGCGTATATCCCTATCTCATCAGGTGGGTGGCCAACTGGCTCACCGTAGCACTCACAAGGTCAAAATAGGCACTTCCACCTCTGACAGCAGACCTTTCACTAGTGGTGTTCCCCACTGATCTGTCCTGGGGCCCCTACTGTTTGGCATCTACTTCTCAGAAGTCCAGACAAAGACAAAAGGCCTGTGGCTGACCAAGTTTGAAGACTACTGTAAGTTGGGTGCTGTCTTTGACTCCCCAGATGATGATAACATACTGTAAGAGGGTCTCACAGCAACAAATGACTGGTGCCAAAGTCATGGCCTTAAGTTAAATACAAAAAAAGTATTATCATGCATTCAGCAAAAACAGGGCCCCTACTGATTACCACAGCAACGGCAACCCCTAAGTGCACAATCTGTGGTGAGACACCTGAGTACACAGGTTGACAACAATCTCACATTCGGTCATCATGTAGCAGTAGTGGTCAGAAAAGCCTTTTAGTTGTTTCATCTCATAAGTAAAGGGATTGCATCCAGAAAAGAAGGAAGCTATTATCTCTCTGTACTCCTCCCTCATTAGGCTAATAATTGAGTACAATGCCCTGTTTGGTATGTACCTCTCCAACCACCTGCACCAACTGGAAAAGCCACAGAAATATCTCACAAAGAAAATTCATGACCTCCAACACCTGTCTTATGCAGACAGGCTCAAATCACTATCACTCTACTCGGTATTGTACAGATTGCTCAGAGGTGATCTGTGTCTCGCCTACAAGACAATCTCATACCATGCCCTACTAGAGATGCTCCATATCCGTAAGTCTATCTACTCATGCATTAGATGCTCAAAAAGCCCAAATCTAATATGTGACATCAACAAAACCTGCTGGAGAGACAGGTTTGTCTCCCAGAGGCTTTTCCCATCTCTGGAATAGACTTCCCATACATTTCAGAAAGAGTACCTCTCTGAACCTCTTCAAACACAACCTTGATGAGTAAATGGACAGCCACAAATTTGTCCCAGGTGTTTCACCTGTGTCCTTCATTAAAAGGGGGTGACAGGTGCTGACTGAGGTTTCTTTTTAGGGATAAACTCTTGGCCAGGTTTGTAAGAACCCCAGGGCCATTAGCATTGTAACCTCCTATGATCCTAAGAAAAACTTCTCAGTTATGAAGACTGCCAATTCCAAGGATACAGAAACGCTTTGGTGAAAAGCTTTATGCAAAAGAGCACCGAAAAGAAGGCATGGGGAGCATACGTGTGTCCTCTTCCTAGAGTCTGTGAGGGCAGTTTCATGGCATAGATTTAAACTATAGGCAGAGAAACAATCCATACGACTAAATCTGATATAGAGGTAAAGAGGTCACAACATTTATAGATGGGAGATGCTAAGAACTAAAGTTACTCCATTAGAATGGTGACCATTTCATCTTTTGTATAGGGTGGTTAAGCTGATCCCAGCCATCTGCTATAAAATGAACTGATAAATCTTCTTTAGCACAGTTTGGAGAATATTCAAATTAAAAGTTGAATTAGGTTCATAGGTTTATACTAGGCTATCTGCCCTAAGGCATTTATAAGCCTAGCCCAGAGTTTTTGTGGCCTACGCCACCCCTTATGTTAAAAAATACTGTGCCCATTAGTTTGTTGTGCCTCTGTCCAGCAGTGACCCAGAGATGATTCCCGGGGTAAACCTACGATCTCCCATACACAGGTCTAGATTTCTCTTGAACAGAGCCAGCGAGGTGCTCTGCCTCACATGGACCGGGATTTTATTCCACAACATAGGGAGTCTCTGGGTGACAAATCTATCCCTCCAGCATGTCCTATTTATATCCATGCTAAGGTTTAAGTCGCTTGCTCTAGTGGATCTGGTAGATTTGGATTTTTTGAGGTGGAGCATGTCCATTAATTCCGGGTTGGACATGGCCTTGTATGTCAGGCACAGGTCACCTCTGAGCAGACGATATGCGACTGAATAGAGCTGGAGTTTCTTCAGTCTGGCAGCATATGACAGATTTTGGAGTCCCTTTATCCTTTTGGTGAGGAACTTTTGGGGTCTCTCCAATTGCTGCAGGTGTCGGGTGAGATACATCCCGAATGGGGCATTGTACTCGATCATTGGTCTGATAAGTGAAGAGTACAGGGAACAATGACCTCACCTGATCTGGATGTGAATCCCTTCATGATCAGGTGGGCAATGTAGAAGGTTTTTCTAACCACTTTAGCAATGTGAGTGTCAAAAGAAAGGCCACTGTCAACCTGGGTCCCCAGGTCCCTGATAACCTCTTCTGTGCTTAGTGGATTGCCACCTATATGGTAGCTTGGGGTTACCTTGTTTTTCCCGAAGGGTATGACTATACATTTTTTGGCATTTAACTTCAGGCCATGGCTCTGGAACCAGCTATCAGTTTCCGTGAGACCTCTCTGAAGGATATCTGTGTCCGATGTACTTTCCACTATGGCTCCCAGTTTGCAGTCCTCTGCAAACTTTGTCAGCCATAGTCCTCCTATGTTAGCCTGTACTTCTGAGAAGTAGATGCCGAACAACAGGGGGCCAAGGACTGAGCCCTGTGGGACACCACTTGTGACTGACTTGGAGTCTGACATGGCGCCAGCTACTCTAACCTTGTGGGTTCTGTCCTTTAGCCAGTTTGCAACCCATCTTGTGACATATGGGTTTACATTTAAGCTGGTAAGTTTCTCTATAATACCCGAGTGGGGTATTGTGTCGAAAGCTTTTGTAAGGTTAAGGTAGGCTGTATGGACTGCCTTTCCCTCATCAATGGCCTTGGTGACTGTTTCGAAGAAGTCGACCAAGTTCAAAAGGCATGACCTGCCCTTGACAAAGCCAAACTGGGTCGGGTCCAATGTCTGCAAGTCCCCTATGTCTTTGTTTATGAGTTCCATTATGATCCTCTCCATAGCTTTGCAGACCAGGCTTGTTAAGCTTATGGGGCGGTAATTACCAGGGTCCGTAGAGGCACCGCCTTTGTGGAGTGGGACCACAGTTGCCGTACGCCACTCCTTGGGCATGTATCCTGTGGTAAGGCTAAGATTAAACAGCTGCCTTATGTGCAGGTTTAGTTCCTCATTGAGTTCATGTAGCACACAGCCGGGGACACCATCCGGTCCCATTGATGCTGTGTTTTAGCTTTAGAGAGAGCAGCTTTCACCTGCACATTGGAGATGTCTGGGAGGCTGCACTCCGCTGGGATAGTTTTCTCTCCTTTTGGGGGGGGGGGTGAAGTTTGCACTGAACCTGTCTGCCAGTATGTTGGCAATGTCTGTGGGTTCAGTGATTTTTGTATCATTTTGGACTAATTCTGAGCATATCTGGGAGTTTCCACCCAGGTTTCTAACATAGCTGAAGAAGGCCTTATGATTGTCTTTTGAATCTATGGCAATTTTTCTCTCAAAGTTGGCCTTGGATGATTTTATGAGTGCTCGTATTTTTTACTAATAATGATCAAAGGTGTCTTCTCTTTTATGGATTTTGCTCTATCATGTAACAGCTTTCTCCTCTTATTGTAAAGTTTGTTTATGGCTGGGGTCCACCAGACTGGACGTTTGCCCTTGGTGGAAAGAGTCTTTGTTTTATTAGGGATTGCCTGATCCATGCAGTCCTGGAGGTGTTCATAGAAGGCATTTGTAAGGGCTTCCGCAGCTTGGGTTGTGGTTTCCACTGGCTCGGGGGCCTTGAAGGATACCACACCAGTCTTGAGTAGTGTGAAGTTTGCTTTAGAGAAGTTCTTCACTGTGGTCTTTTTTGTTTGGAGTGGGGGCGGGATGTGGATATCCAGTGAGATTAGTTTATGATCTGATCTCACCAATGAGGGATATATTTCCGGTGTGGAGCATTTTGTCCCCATGTTTGTGATGATGAGATCTAGTATATTTTCTCCTCTTGTGGGAACGGTGACTAGTTGTTCCATGGCATTTGAATTTATGAACTCCAGGAACCTTTGGGCTAGAAAGTTTGGGATTGAGTAATGTTCCCAGTCTATATTCGGGTAGTTAAAGTCACCCAATATAATGGTGTTTGGAGATACATTTATACCCTCCAGTGTCTGCAGGAAGGCTGTGTGGGGTTCCTGAGTTTGAGAGGGTGGCCTGTAGCATGCTACAAATTGTAGAGCAGTTTTGCCTATGGTTAATTGCACCTGGATGGTTTCCGATGCTTCGTGCGTTGCCACCAACCTGGAGGTGTGGTTATCCTTGATGAATATGGATACAGGGCTATAACTGGTAAAGTAGTACTCCAGCTTAGAAGTATTTTTGTTTTGGGTGTTAACATAGTAGATACTCTGCAGTAGAGTTTGAAATACCCTAAAGAAGTTACAGCTAGCTGAAAATCTAAGTATTTATGCTGCAGAAGCTGGAGGTTAGGTATCTGAAAAGAGGGACATATAACCAGAGTGGGGCAGCTATCTGCACTGTATCAAAAGTTGGCAAAACAATCTGGTTTTTACTTACTATTGGCATATAAGTTCCATAACAGAGTAAAATCATTTGTAGGCTTTTTATAAATCAGACAAAACTGATTTCAAGACCAGAAGATCAACAACATATAAAATACCAAAAATCACTAACAGATATTGAGAAAAACTGTAAGCGATGAATAAATAGGGAAAACTAAAACCAAGGAAATATCAGGAGAGATAATGGTCTCGTGGTGGAATTCTGTAAAATTATGGATGAAGTAGTAATAGAACTGGGTGATATTTAAAATATGGGTTACAAGATAAAGGAATCATGTGAATTTATGTGTAATCTAAGAGGGTTTACTACTGAACCAGACTATAATGAATACGCAATATGGAATGTGCAGTGTAATTCAGTAGTCTGAGTTTGGTATTGTGAGTGGAGATTGTGGTACAGTGAGGAGCATGGAATTTACCCATTTCCTCACTATAATGTGCTCTTGGTATTTATAATTTGCAGGGGATGTGGGGTGTGCAGAGGGGATTGCTCCACTGCAAAATAGTAAAATACGTGTGTCATTGACTTGACAGTCTAACAGTAAGCTAAGCTGCATAGCTTGGGTGACTTGACGTTACATAATGCCATGTTGAATACATCGAATTACACTGGATGCGTAATTCAGTTTCACTATTATGCCATTTAGAAATTACATATTTCCACATCTCAGGTCAACATTTCTAAAACTTGATCAATGCATTTTCCACATTTCAACAGTACACATTTGAGAGTGGAGTTGCTGCCTAAGGTTAATCAGGGTAAATACTGATGCAAGTGGACATGGAGAGGTGTTGAAGCTAAATACCTGTAGGTCAGTTTCACAGATCAATACTGGTAAGAGTAAAACATCAACACAAAAATGTATGAAACAAAGTTAGAAGATTTCACTTGGAGTAATTAAAAAGGGGTAGTTTTGTTATGGAACAGCAATCACTGGATAGTGGGAACTTGTTAGAATGTCTATAAGTATGGCTAGAAAGTTAGGGTCAAAGATGCAAGAATCACTCTATGTGGCCTAAAAAGTATTTTATTTAGTGTGAGAAATGTTGAGGTGATTAGAGGGAAATGAAGTGGAAGGACAGATTCAGGCAACAGGTAATGTATTCAAAATATGGATGAATGTGATGACATCAAAATATATGCATATCAGTAGGGGTACTACGTAGGGCGGCCATGGTGGTGCAGCGGCTAGTGTTGCCACCTCACAGCAAGAGGTTCTCTGGTTCGATCCTCGGCTGGGGTGCCTTCTGTGCGGAGTCTGCATGTCCTCCCGGTGGTTGCATGGGTTTCCTCCGGGTGCTACGGTTTCCTCCCACATCCCAAAGACATGCTGTAGGTGGATTGGACACACTAAAAATTGGCCCTAGGTATGAGTGTGTGCATGTGTGTGCCTTCTGTGAAAGGTTGGGCACCGAGCTGGCAACTCAACACTGTAAAACTCTACTGCCAATCATGAGCGGATGGTGATCCGCTGTGGCAACCCTTAACCGGGAAATCCGAAAGAAGAAGAAGTAGGGGTACTAAGTAGTGATATTAACTTTCACAAGAATTGCTATTACTGGTGACACAGTTACTCTTTAGATATCTGACAGAGACATTAAAACTCTCACAGAAATGAGAAAAGGAAAGGGGGAAGCCCTTCTCTCATTTATTTACTGTTGCAGATGTTTTGTTAAAGGAGGACATGAAGTGGTCATTGTAGATTGTGGAGACAAAACCTGAGTGTTTCAGAAGAAGAGCAGGACTAGACTGTCACCTGAACAACCTGGTAAAGTTTGGGTTGGAAAACAAGATTAGAATACATGGATAAGAGTGATGCAGGAAGGTGTATAAATACTCTCTAGGTTGGTCAAATGTTGGTTTACGCAAGGAAAAACATGAGGAGGTTAAATGATAAATTAAAAGGGGGGTTTCAAAATGGAGAAGGGGAAGATAGAGTTGCTGAGTGGAAGAATGAACAAAGTAAAAATGACAGTGATACCAAAGATAATATATTTGCTTAGGTCCTTAGTACAGAGCTGAGAGGAAGGCAAACAGAGGTGCTTCATCATTTACGTGATGAGTATGACAGTAGGGAGAACCATTTCAAAACTGAACCTACGTCTGCTGGATAATTGCAGTATCAGAGATCTTCCCACATTAAGGCAGAGATTTTTAAAACACATGACTACAGAATATAAAAGTAACTGCATGCAATCAAGGATTAAAAAATAATTAGTCAAAGGAATGACAATAAACTGCATAGCAACAACAGAAAATATATGATGTTTTCACTGTATTACCTGAGCATTTTATCAGTTGTTATTCTCTAACCTAAAACTTTATATGATTCAACATGTAAATTCAACCTTCTGTGGATGAGTGTGTATGCACTGTGTGATGCCCGTGCACTGGTAGTAATCAAGGAGCTTCAATCCTTACCACTAACACCAGTGAGGGACATGCACATTGGGAGGACGAACAGTACACACACACAGTAAAGTACAATTTCCTAAGAGTACACAGAAATCACAGTCAGTTTGGGGCTGATTTCTCCCTCTCTCTCCAGAACCCCAATAAGACTCCCCACTGGCACAACTATACCGTTAAGATTTCAGCCGAGTGGTCAAGCCAAAACCTCCAACACCCTCTCTGTCCAGCCAGTGTTTCATGTCCCTGCCCAAGTATATGACACACATACTTTAAGATTTGATTTATATACAAACACACAGGCACTCCTGGGGAAGGCAGGCACAGGTTCTCCACCTATGCCCCCTTCTGTCCAGACTATACAGTAGTACCACCTGCCACCAACCACCATTATCAGCTACTATAAAGACCCTTAGCAAAGGGTGCTCAATCTTAGTGTGTAATGTTACTATTATCCAAAAGGTAAGTGTGACTGAGACTTGAAGGCTATTTAGGAGTGGCTTGTACAGTATCACCAAATACATGCAAGTACTTTAAGAGCTTATATATCTCTACACAAAACCAACCACAATTAAAAAGTTTAAATATATTTAATAAATAATAAAAGCACAAGACAATACTCATTAACTCAACACAGTGACAATAGAGTTCACAATCACAGGAAATACTTTAAAATAACATAGGACAGTCACATATAAAAACATCTAACTAATCTCACATATAAAAACATCTAACTAATCTTGCTATATTCCTATCTTTCTTTAAGAGAAACTGTGTTCTAAATAACTTACTTACTTACAGAGCAAGGCAAAGTCCTGGTGATGTTGTCAGATCCAGAACAAAATACAAAAATGCACTCCTTCTCTCTGAGATAGTTCTTAAATTGAAATACACAATACTGCTGAATCATCTCCGATCACATCATTCTTGTCACCTCTGCCTAGTTTCCCAGACTAGTAGGAACTTAAATTTTTAAAGTTTCTGTTAAAAATACTTATTTTTCAGAAGCTGACAATTCTCTCTTAGAAGCTTGCCTAAACTGGAAGTCATAAAACAGTTACCTTGGAAACCTGCAATTACCTCTGTTTCCAGACAACAGAAAAAGCCCCTAGCCTAGACATCCTAACACATAACACATAACACATCATAACACATCATAAAACTCTTTACTTATCAACTTATTTCCTTAGAGTTTTGCAAGTTAACTCTGTATAACCCAATTTCTACTATGAAACATACATTTACATAGGCATATATTTTATACATAATTCTTCTCTTTTCCAGCAGGGTGCACTGTGGCTAAAATCTTGAAGCTCAGTACAGAACATACAGGGGGTAATTCATTAAAACTTACATGCAGTTAATCTCTGTGTAAGCAGAGTATCATGGCTAGAAAACACGGAGGTCGGAGCCTCTGCAATCCAGGAAAGAGTGCCAGGGGTGTGCATGATCCTCCTAGCACTGTTCAACCATGGACACAATTGTGTAATGTAAATCAACTCATTTGCTGGTAAAAAACATGCAAATGAGGTGATTTACCAATCCAGCAAGCAGACATGCATCCATGTAGGAGCCATGTCTGCATAAAAAATGTATGTGGGAACTGTCAGTATACAACACTGCAAAAAAATAAAATGGGACTATGACAACTCAAAGTAAAGCATGTGTTAGTTGCATCAGACATGCCAGTGGCCAAAACTATGGCCATTAGCATGTAAAACTGATGCAAAATATAAAAAAATCAAAAGTTAATTTTATGTGCATGAATGCTATGTGCAAGTGGAGAGCAGTGGCGCTCAAGCATGGAATCTGACAAAATATAAAATTAAAATACTAAAAGGGGATTATTTAAGCTAAAAATAAATTCCACATTATACTGGCCAGCATGCAGACTCATACCATGGTAGATAACAGTGGCTGCTAAGGACATAGGCTCTCATATAGTGCTGTAACTAGGGTATAGGTAATTAGGTGTATGCAAATTAGCTAAGTTTACTGAATAGCAAAATGGACACATTGTGTCTGCAGGTACCTAACTGTGTAGGGGCAATAATGTGGTGGTGTAGGCAGAAGAGGCAGCTGACATGAAAAGGGGGTGTGTCATGCTTGGTGTAAATACACTGGAGCTTACAAGTCTGGACAAATACAGTACTAAAAGTGGGGCAAAGGGCCAGAAATAGGGATAGTTTTTAAATATTGCTCTTACAAACTTAGAAATCCAATAAAATGACAGGTTTTGTGATATATATATATATATATATATATATATATATATATATATATATATATATATATATATATACATACAGAGAGAGAGAGAGAGAGTTAAAATGGTTGTATTTTTTCCGACTGTATTTGTATCATGAACGAGCTATATAGAAATTTATAGCTGAAAATTTTGGACAGCTCTGTTAGCAGTGGTTAGAGTTCTGGCCACTCAGCTTTTACATAGGAAAGCATTGTTAAATAATTTTATTTTATTTAATGATGTAGTAATTGATATTTTCCAGTGTCACTGGACATATTATGTGAATTCACTCATTTAAACACGTGTCCTATACTGTACAGTCACACCTCCAGGTAATGTAATCAAAGCACATAGGGGGACGTCATATAATGTAAAACATATACACTTAATGCCAGTAGTGAGTAATTAATGTCCAATTAGTACATTTATTTAAATGAAAACTGAGCAATGCTTAGCAGTGCTTAGCTCTCCTTAGCTGGTTTGAGCATTGCTAAGAGGGTTAATTCTAAGCTGCATTCAGCCCAGCTAAATGGATTTGTGCACCACTAAGCACTACTCAGCATTTCTGAAATCAGCTAAGCAAGGGGGTTTGTCTGAGGCTGCTTAGCTATGCTTAGCTACTTTCAGAAATGCTGAGTGTGTTTGTCTCTAGGGGAGGGCCCTTTCTACTCAGCAATGTTCCCATTATCTGCAACAGTTTTAAAGGCTTAAAACCGGAGGAAATGGGGAAAAAGGAAATAGCAGATAAAAGCAATCAACTATAAATGACTAATAAGGTCTCTGCCACTCACAGTGGCCCATTCAAACCCCTCAGTAATGTAGCTAGCAGGTGGAATGCATAATAGTCAGCCAATCACACAGGCAGCATCTGCAGCACACCAGTATAAAGTATGCAAATACCCTTCAGTTTGATTTTCCATCATACTCAGCACCATTGGAGTACACTTGGGAATTTTAACTGACAAAATGATAGGGGCTGTTGCTTTGCTACATCTCTACCTGCTACAGACTGAGGGTGGTGATGACGATGATGCTGACAACTAGCGCAGACTGAGGAAGAGAAGAGTGTTCAGATCCAGGGTTACCTATCAGGGGCTACATGAGCTGGTGATAGTAGAGTGCTACACGGTGGACAGCGACATACTTCAGCAGCTCACTGACCTCTGATGCCCTCACCTCAGACCCAGAGCCAACAGGGGAGAACCCATCCCAATGGAAATAAAGGTATGTGTAGCCTTAAGAATACTAGCTACAGGTACTTTCCAAAGACCTACTGGGGACATCATATGGGTCTCACGGGCATCCACATCCAGGGTATCTATCCAGTTCCTGGATGTCATGCTAAGACATGCCAGTGAGCACATATATTTCCCCAGCACTCCTGAGGAGAGGACCAGCAATATGTGTCATGTAGCAAACTACCCAGAGGTACTGGATGTCACAGACTGCACCCATGTCCACATCAAAGAACCACCCAGTGAAGAGGTAGAATCTACATCAACCACAAGGGCTATCACTCCATCAACTGCTAGGTTGTGTGCAATGCCTAGGCCATTATCATCAATGCATGTGCTGGCAGGCCTGGCAGTTATCACGACTCCCACATATGGCATGCCTCACAGCTATACTAGACATTTGCCAGGGGGGACATCCTGTATGGCCATCTCATGAGGGATGCTGGCTATGCACTGGAACCATGGATGATGACACCAATCAGAAATTCACACACTCACACACACACACACACACACACACACACACACACACACACACACACACACACACACACACTGAAGAACACCATAATGAGGCTCAAGTCAGAGTTACTCTGCCTTGACATATCAGATGGAGCCCTGTACTTCTCTCCAGCCACATGTGCACACATGCTCATAATACGTGCCATGCTAAACAATATGATCCTGTGGAAATAGCTGTGGCAGGAACCTCACAGGAAAGGGACACACAGCCCCCCACAAGTGCCAAGGTCACTACAGGCACAGGGGGACTCAGAGGAAGAACCCCCTCAGCCTGTCCCTGTAGGTAGATGTAGGCATGTCCAGTATGCCCTGGCCTTGGCAAAGAAGCAATGCATAGCACATGCACTAACACCCTAGGGACCAGGGGACTGTCATCTCTCTCCAACTTACACACACAGTAAAAAGGATGCCACACACATCACACTGCCTGTACCTTACCGTGTATAGGCTATGTACCATGTGCGTCTGACAGAGTCAGCCCTGAAGCACTGTCCTCCCAACTGTTGCTGCCACAAGGTAAGTCACCCTTCTTAACAATAAATGAATGACAAAGTACACTGTGGTAGCATATGTATGGTATTGCTGCATGCATACATGGGATTGGAGTGGATTACTTGGATAGAAACAGACAATGGACAGATATGTGGGACAACAGGCACACAATGCCAGGTTCTGCCTGCCACATAATATACAGTAGGCCCTAGTGACTGCAAAATCCCCTGCACTATGTAAGGGACTTACAAACAACGGAGTCATAGGACAAATGCATGGATGTCAATGTTGGAGTGCCATACATAGGTCCAAACCTCCAACAGCAGGAAAGCTGTACAAAGCCATTAAGAAATGTGTGGCAAAGGCTCACAAACAGGCACATGCCATAAAGACTGCTCTTACAAGCATCGAAAGTTGATGCAATAACAGCTGTTGCAGTAGCATGACTTCTCTGTAGTGCGGGCAAGGAGTCTGAAACTCAAATGGCAGTCATAACTTTCTAGCTACAGTCTTAAATGATTTCACTAATATTTGGCACACAACCTCATGTGTAATGAAAAATGGAATCAAAATTTGAGCCAAACATCTGGACAATCAGTGAAATGTGTACAGTTGAGCGGTATGACCCCCCCCCAACACACCCATGTTCACATAGAACTGCAGTAACATGTATGTTTGTAAGGTAATAACAGCAGACCACACATTTCCAGGCCTGTCACAATCAATTCGATACCTTATTCCAGTTCTACAATATGCAGGGGTCAATGTGCTCCATATGTTTGTGGTTAATAGTGTCAGGAAGTACACAGCACTTACTGGTGGTTGTTGTGACCTATTGGTCTAACTATAGGAATGTGGTGGTCAGGGTCCATGGTTGCTGACTGACTGTGGCAACAAATCTGCATGTCAGCTACACCTACAGTAGGAGTTATACAGATTGTCCAGAAGAAATATATGTTACAGCAGGAAAGCTGGACGGTGGAGGAACAGGAGGCCACACATATGGATAGTACACAGCTCTGAGTAATGTACATGGTGCCTAGTACAACAGCAGGGTGGGACAGGTCAGTGTACTGCCAGGATATAAAGGTTGCTATATTACTGTGTCAGTACTGACAACAAGTCAGTTGGTACCATCCATACCCCTGGAATTACATGGATTTACAGAATGTCCACATCTATGCCTATATCTGTTGTGCTTGCCATAATTTTGCATTTGCCTAGAAAACAATCTGTAAATAAAATTAGTTGATGTGAAAACAGACAGTTGAGATGCAGACCTCATACCCATAAGAAAAGGAAAACTAATACAAAAACCTTCTACTAGCTGTCTATGTTTGGATCAGAAATATTAAGACTCTTGTCCACATGTCTGGGCTTGTGTGCAGCTGTCATCTATGTGCCTGTCCAGATGTGTGTCTGTAAAATTTTGACAGATATGGCCAACATGTAGATTATAATAAAAGTGCAACACAAACCTTCTGAGGACCACAGCAGATGTATGGGGCACAATGATGGGAAACCTGTTAAACACGTACAGACAGAGGTGGGAAACCTATAACCCTGTGCATGTGGTTATGACTTCTACCCCAGTCACACATTAACTACAAATACATAACAGCGGCAAGTGTGGACAAAGCCTGTGACTGCAGTACACAAAGACCAAGAGACACATATAAGGGGGAGGGGAAGCAATGACCACACAAACATAGATTGTGCACACTAGAACAATTTTTGCAGTACCATAGGTTCACTGCACTGTATGGAGTCAGTAAACAAATGTCTGTCAGTGGTTCATCACAATATTCTAGACCAATCTGCCACTGACATACCAGGAACTCACAGTGCTATGTATGGAAACCTTTGCTCAGTGCAATGCACTCTGTACCCACCCCAGGATAGGATTCATTTAATAAGGGTAGCACATAGCCAGGCGATCCCTCAAGTACTATATCACTGAGTTTCCTGACTGTTTACACAGGTTCATCAATCAATCAGCTGTAGCATACAAAAGCCTGGACCGGAGTGTGTGCATGTGTGTGTGTGTGTGTGTGTGTGTGTGTGTGTGTGTGTGTGTGTGTGCATGATGGTTTTACCATTTAGTGTGCCTGTTCCACCCTGTTAATGGTCCCACTGGCAACCTATTCAGGGCCTACAGATGTCATCCATCTTAGAAGCAAAGTTACACATTTTATAAATCAATACCACTGTTGCACGTGCAATACCTATGTCAGTAGGTAGTGTAGATAACTAGATAGGTAGGTCTTCTAAACCAAAAAGTGCCCAGTCTGTGTGCATGTTTGTTTCAGTACATGTCCACATGCAGTATTGTATGTGTGGGTGAGATAGTTATAACATTATTAGGGCCTTGCAAACCCCAGTGGCAATCCTTATACTACCTGCATATGTCAACTACCTGAATAGTAATGGCAGACACACCTACACTATATAGGCTCTGTGGCACTTGTGTCATGCATATAGCAACAACATAGGCAAAACTAGCCAAGTAGTGGTTGTACTCCCAAAAATGGTAGTACATAATTGGTGTGTGTGTATGTATGTATATCCCCTTGCAGTGGTGTGACTGTGTTAGGGCCACCAACATACCTTTCAAACCATCATAGAAGGACACCTAGATGAAGCCATACAGATGAGTTGCACAAATTCCAAATATTAGGCTCAATCTTTACGTATTGCTGTGACACACATAAAAAGTAGACAGCATAGCAGCTTGTGTATTGGCATGCATCCCCTGAAGGTTATGTGTTCTGACCTGACAATATACGTTATCATTCTTTAATGTACCTCTGTCATGTTTTACCACACATGTGCCACAAAACCACAATGTCATGGGGAATGGAACAAACGTATTTGGAAAACATCAGGACATTTTGCAACAATATGTAGAGGAGAGAGGTATGGCCACCATGTGTCCCACCCTGCAGGTTGCAGTCCATGTTTGGCCAGGTGTCACCTGTGACAATGACTCAAACAATACAGAAGTGCCCAGAGTATAGGGCAACAAGCATACACTTAACGTTGTCCACTAGTTGTATAAAGCAATTATTTCACATCAGAAGCACCTGAATGTTATGATAAATATGATAAATAGCATAAGCAAAGGTAATGTGACTTGAAGAAGCTGTCATATTAGAAAACACAGGGAAGTCCTGTCAGTTGCACTTTCCTTGGGTATGGTATGTCCTGGCAACTGTCACGCTACTGCAAGATGTGTAACACAGTCCACATTTGATAAGATGGTGAACCCAATCTGTGTTACATATGTGTGTGCAATATGCAGACCTGTGGAGGTCCTGTGATTAGCTGCTCCACCCAATGACCGACACATATGTAGCCATGATTGCTAACTGCCACAACTCACATATGTAGGTACTGTCCAAGGCTGTGTCCACTGCACATAGTGTGCTGTCTGTCATAGACACACAAACTCCCTTTAACACACTGCTATGGGGTCATACAGTGGGTATGGAAAGGGCCAATGTCCTGCACTCAAGCTGAATGCAGACAAAAGTACCATCATACCATATATCATGGACATGGCCACACTATGTCTCACATCAACAGCTATGCCATTAACACACAGACAGTGTTGACAGACCTGGATACTCAGGAGGATAACACTGTCACATTCAGGCAACAAGTAGTGGCAGCAGTCAGAAAAGGCTTGTACATGCGTTACAACATCAGTAAAGGGACTGCATCCAGGCAAAAGGAAGCCCTCTGTTAAGTCCTCGGTCATTACTGCAATACATTATCAGCATGGCCATTATGGAATGTACATATGCAGACAGCAGCATCAAGTGGAAAGGCTATGTTAACACCCACACATGTTATCTGTGGCCTTCAACACCTGTTGCATGCAGACATCGCAGATTCAATACCACCCCATTCTGTATCTAACAGGTTTACCACAGATGGGCTCTGGCATGCCTAGATGGTAATGTCGTGCTCAGCCCTTCAACATCTGCCCCATATATGTGAGCATAACCCTGTAAGCATTACTAGCGCAAGAGTCCAGAATCAAATATGAGACAGCAAAATTATTTGCTGATTAAACATGTTTGCCTACCACAGGCTGCCCTTTTTCAGGAAAGCACACCCCATTCATGTCAAACAGAGTACCATACAAACCATACTCACCTGCATCAAGGTTGAGGCAGGTGACACACTCCACCATATTGCATACGCACTGCTGCCCATCACAAACAGGTACTGTCATGAATCTGTCACAGTACCTATGGGTGTTCCTGGCATGACATGTACAGTCCTGGACTACATGCAGTGAAACAGGAGTGAGCACACTGATTATGTGTCCTAGGCAGGTATGTGCCTAGCCTTAAACAGCATTCTGTTGTCACCCAGACAGATGGCACAATCCAGTCATGAAATGATTGGCCTTAACATGTGCCCTTTTCGCCGTGTGATATTCCCAGTGTACCAGTACCTGTGATTGTGGGATGATATGAAAAACAGACCACATTGCTCTGCAAGTGATGGCCTCCATCTGTCTTCACAGGTCTTCATGGGTCTGGCACTGGATGTTGGCATCCCCATAATGATCCCATTAGTAATTGTGGTGAGGTAAGCAATACCCACATACAACTGTCAGTGCGGCACACACTGAAGGCCATGCTGCTAGACGATAGAGGTGTATACATGACCTAGACCTCATTTCAAACATTCTTAACCCTGGGAACTGCAAACATCTCTGCAGTCATACACACCATGGTTCACAGCTACAGAGAGCACCCAGCCTTACTGGGTCAAGCATCCTATCTTACATTCAGAACATAAAGAGGAAGCCAGTAATGGCATGGCACATGGTGTTTTAGTAGCTATGAGACACATAAACACCTTCACACTGTGCAGCCAGTATGATGCATTGGAGACACTGCATGGGTAGTTCACCATTGACAGCACTCACCTATGCAGATGACAGCTAGCTTCCATCCACCACATGTGACCTGCAATGCCATAATGCCTATATGGACATCATCAACTGTATTAAAAGTTGTGTATGTACTCTGAACCTGGGTCACTTTAATTACTGTAACATGCATTGTAAGGTGTACCCATGACTGCACACAACTGCCTGGAGAGATATCATCAGTCCAACTACAAACACCTCAGTGCAGCCAGGGGCTACCTCCACATGAGTTGAAGGTGTAGTGTAGTTGACAATACACAACAGAGGTTACCACTGCAGCATATTTAGTGTCATCTCTGACAGCACTAAAATCAAGTGGTCACGTTTGCACTCACCATCTCCAACAATACTGGTCTAGCTACTGTAGGCCATACATACACCTTCAACATGTAGTACATCCTCCTGGGGAGTCTATACACAGCCACACAGCCCGCAACACCTCATCAAAGATTGGCAGCAATAGGCACACATGCACACAAGTGTTATATGTGCATTTTTATAGATTCATGTAGTATACTATACACTACAGGCATACACCTTCATCTGCTAGGATATGTACACCTCTTTGGTGGACATCTGCAATACATACTATCCAAAACAGGGATGAAATACCACTGTCTGACACAAAGTAGGGGTGGTTGCTCATTCTGCAACAATGTCTCCATGGGATCAGTCCTGCACACCTGCACCACAAACAATGAGTTTACTTTGTCTGCATCCACTACAGACAGCCATCTACCCTACTGCACATATGTCTGCAACAGCACAGGGTGCACCTGCATCTGCATACTTGTGGTGGTCATGGACAACAGCTATACCAGTGCTGTTGGTATGGCAAATTAGATGGCTGACACAGTCAGTGTAGGCACCACCCCCTCTCTTCACCATCAGTAGATCAGGATGTCCACACAAACTCACCTGTCTCCTAAATGTGGAGAATGGTCCACCACTGCTAGCTGAACGTCATGGTATACATCTGCCATGGGACACAACCACATCACAGGGTGCATCCTACATGGGCCAAACCATAACGTTATAACACCATAGGGACTGTATTCAAAGGAGGGCTGCCCACTGCCATTGCCCCTGCCATTTAATGGATGAGTACTGTCACCCATCCAGAGTATGATGTGGTGTACACCACTCAGTCACATGATACACCAAGCAGCCTAACTATGCTGTTCTGCAAGGCCATAGCACAGTTTATATTGGAACACATTGACCATGACATTGACAACCTGCACACACTCCATCATGGACAGTTAGGCATTGTCCAGGAAGAGGTCATGTCTGTTATACTTGGTTGACCTGTATGACACAGTCACCATATGTAGTGATGGGGGGAGGGTCACACTACAAACCACCTACCTTGACCTGGACAAACCCTGTGATGGCATAACCCACCTACTCATTATACATATAACACTTCCATGTATACATCAAACCATATGTTACCATAGAGGTATCACAGTGGTGCCCAGACTCGACCCACCTATGTCACATAGGTGAATCCCCCCAAGAGGTTTACCCATATTTAGCAGAGTAACCTGTTGGACTGTGTACTGCTCTGTTATGTATGCACACCCCTGAGGTGCAGGGAACACCCATTACCCCATGTCCGACCATGTCTGCAGATGACTGAATGCTGTGTGCCTTTGCCAGATTCCCTAAAGATGTGGACATCTGCCTAGGAAGGTCTCACACAGATAGATGACTGTTAACAGACACATGGACTCAGGCCAAATACTACAATATCAGTTGTCAATGCCTTTGAGGAGAGTGACATCCACACATATTATCACAGTACTAAATACATCCTAGGTACACAATCGGTCATGAGGGATCTGTAGACACAGGTGTTTGACACCAAGACCTATGACTACAAGGTTGCATCTGTTGTAAGGTAATGCTGCTACATGGCCCAAGACATACATATGGGCATGCCATCAGGGGACATGGGGTGTAAACATCCCTGTATTCCCCCAAATAAGACCCTGTTTTGTCTATGATTCCCTGTTCATCAATCACATCACACAGCACATACAGCAGCTGGGGACATCAGTGAGGTTCCCCACACCAGGCAATACTAGGGCCTCAAACATTTATCATAGAATGATAACTTAGAAGGTCAACAGTCTACCTGGTGTCATACATAATCCACAGGGGTGAGCTCAGTGTGGCATGCAAGGCAATCACAGAAACCATAATGATGGGAATACTGCACAGGTGCAACTCATACCCCAGTGTGTTAACACACACACATTCCATCAACCCAGTGTGTGACAGCAACTGTGCTTGTTGGCAGCTTGGATGTGTGTACCACCCACTCATCCTGATGTGGAATGGTCATCCTGTCCATATCAGGCAGGTTAGCTGTTAACACCATTGTAGGCGGAACCTGCATCAGTGGATTGTTAACTCCACGGACACCCTTGGGATAGCACCTGTGTCCCTTTTGAACTTTGGTATCAGGTACTGGCATGCATGCACATGAGCTAACACTCAGCCTAGGCATATGGGTGCTCAGGGCCCATATGCCACGTAACCTTATATGGTACCAGGGATATAAGTTATGGCCTGGTGCTATGACAGAATGTGTTGGTATGTGTCCACACTCATCACTGCCATTGACTGTTGTGTGTCCCCTTTGGGCAACATTACAGTAGCATGTCATCTGGACTACTTCCAACGAATGTTCGAGTGCTACTACAGGTGCACGAGGACATACCAGCAACATCCGTGCTACAGAATAATCCGGTCTCTGCATATCTGTTGTGGGGTGTCCTCCTGGTAGGTGTCTGACATATGCTGCACCCATATGTTTGCAGAATGTTTATATGTGCCTGATAGACCTAGACCACCTGCCAGATGTGGGCCTTTGCACAGCAGTTGGACAATACCTGACAGTTGTTCCCAGTGTTCAGGGAATGTGTGTGTGAGATGCCACACACCCGGAACATATCAATGGTACATTAATATCTGCTACTTTAATCATTCATTTACACTGTATGGCCTCTTTGTGCCCACTGCTAATGAGACTGAGCCAGTGTCTCCCCAGTACTACTGCCTATGACCTGCTGTCCTGCAGCAGGGAGTCACCAGGTATGCTAGCCATAGGTGTCAGGCAATGAGTACATCAGGAATGTTCATGGACATCAGGACAATCCTTGAACTATACCTGTATGACATTCAGACACTGAGAGGGGGTCACTCACAGTACATGATGTGATATGCCAGCTGTATTGACCGCTACTTACTGTCACTATTGTACAACAGACATTCCAGTATCAGTGATATGTGAGCTGACCATTGCTGTAGTGACTCAGGGGTCAGAGGTGTGATATATTTCAATGCTGACAGAGCCATACAAGATGGTTATAAGTGCTGGACAACAGAATAACAGCAATATGTCATTACATTAAATGTTGTTGAAACCTACTTTTGAGATTCCTATATCCCATGTCTGCATCCCCCATCTGCATTCAATTCCATATGTAATTGTCTGACATACCTGGTATACTGCTGTACTCCTCTGTGGAAGAAATCAAGTAGTGGTCTCCTAGGAAATGCAGCCTGTCTTCAAGAAGAAGGTGTCAGAGCTGTTTACCATAGGCAGCTGCTTGCCTTTTGTAGGTAAAGCTCAGGAACAGTTGATTGTCTGTGCAGGAATCACTGACTCCTACCTGCTACTAGCATCCTGAACCACTGGGTTGTATTATCATTATGCAATGGCATGGTAACACAGTAATATAATTAAGGGATTCATGTAGGCCCCCCCCCTTTTCCTGGCTTCTGAGTAGGATATTATTGAGGTGTGGGAGCTACAGCATCATAAAGGATATGTAGAGATACTGTCCATTCTATGGATTGATGTGTTATTTCCACAGTGCTTCACGCTATGTGGGCTCATTATTAACAGACCTTCAGATTCTGTAGCAGGGTACTGTTTAACAATGTGTGCTGGGGTCAGTGAGCTGACAGGCAGATGCGTGTGTCATACATCCTTTCTATCTGGATATGCATGCTGCTACAGTTGATGCTGCTATATCAGCTGTGTACGCTTGAAGGGGGAGACTGTGACACATTTCCCTGTCACCTGAGAATTTCCCCACCAATACTTTATGTATGGTTGTGTTATGGATGCCCTGCTCTAGGTGTTTGGGAGGTATGTTAGGTCTGTAGCAGTTAGCCAGGCAGACTGCTGCATCTGTAGCAGACCACAGCTGCTGGATTCTGGCTATGACTCCTAATGGGGAGTGTGGCGACATTAGGGTACTGCATGCTTTATATGTCAGTGAGGAGGCAGTGTCAGCTCTTGTGTCATGGCCAGGGTGTGTGTACCCATAACAGTCCAGGTGTGGTATGAGCATCTGCTATGTATGTTAAGTAGTAGTGCCATCCACTGAGTGGTAGGGGGACATTTGGGACAGTAGGTAAAACTGCCTTCCAGTTTATAGCCTGCTATAGACCACCCTCCCAAACCCAGGAACCCCACTCGGCCTTCCTGAGAACACTGGAAAATATGAAGGTCTCTCCAAACACCATTATATTGGGCGACTTCAACTACCCAAACATAGACTGGGAGCATTACTCTAGCTCCAACACCCTAGCCCAAAGGTTCCTAGAATTTATAAACTCAAATGCTATGGAACAACTTGTTACCAATCCCATAAGAGGGGAAAACATACTGGACC
Organism: Protopterus annectens; assembly: GCF_019279795.1. Lineage (NCBI taxonomy): Eukaryota > Metazoa > Chordata > Ceratodontiformes > Protopteridae > Protopterus > Protopterus annectens. The sequence goes on along the minus strand of NC_056726.1, from coordinate 1,038,845,850 downwards.
TGATCATCACCAACATGGGGACTCTATGCTCCAGACTAGAAGTGTATCCCTCACTGGTAAGATCAGACCATTAACTAATCTCACTGGATATTCACATCCCGACCCCACCCCCTGCCCAGAAAACCACAGTGAAAAACTTCTCTAAAGCAAATTTCACACTTCTCAAAACCGAGGTGGAATCCTTCAAAGCCCCCGAGCCTGTGGAAAACACGGCCCAGAACACAGAATCCTTTATAAACGCATTCTATGAACACCTTCAGGAATGCATGGATCATGCAATCCCAAATAAAACCAAGACCCAATCCTCCAAAGGCAGACGTCCTGTCTGGTGGACCCCAGCCATAAACAAACTATACAATAGAAGGAGGAAGCTACTACATGATAGAGCAAAATCCCAAAAAGGGAAGGCATCTCTGATCAGTATTAGCAAAAAACTACGGACACTCATAAAATCATCTAAGGCCAGCTTCGAGAGAAAAATTGCACAGGACACTAAGGATAATCACAAGGCTTTCTTTAGTTATGTTAGGAACCTGGATGGGAATTCCCAGATATGCTCAGAATTAGTCCAAAATGACAAAAAATACATCAAACCCACAGACATTGCCAACATCCTAGCTGACAGGTTCAGCGCAAACCCCCCCCCACCAAAAGGGCAAATATCTATCCCAGCAGAGTGCTGCCCCCCTGACATCTCAGATGCTCAGGTAAGAGCCGCCCTCTCCAAAGCAAAAAACACAGCATCAATGGGATCAGATGGTGTCCCGGGCTGCATCCTACATGAACTCCAAGAAGAGCTAAACCCAAACATAAAACTACTGTTCAATCTCAGCCTTACTACAGGATATGTACCCAAAATGTGGTGTACAGCAACAGTGGTCCCTCTCCACAAAGGCGGTGCCTCAACGGATCCTGAAAACTATCGCCCCATAAGCCTGACTAGCTTGGTCTGCAAAGCTATGGAAAGGATCATCATGGACCTCATAAATAAAGATATTGGGGACCTACGGACACTGGATCCTACCCAGTTTGGCTTTGTTAAGGACAGATCCTGCCTCTTAAACCTGGTCGATTTCTTTGAAACAGTCACCAAGGCCATTGACGAGGGGAAGGTGGTCCACACAGCCTACCTGGACCTCTCAAAAGCCTTTGATACAATACCCCACTTGGGCATTATAGATAAGCTCACCAGCTTAAATATAAACCCTTATGTCACTAGATGGGTTGCAAACTGGCTCAAGGACAGAACCCACATGGTTAGAATTGCTGGAGCCATGTCAGACTCCAAACCAGTTACAAGTGGCATCCCACAAGGCTCAGTCCTGGGACCTCTCTTGTTTGGTATATATTTCTCGGAGGTACAGGCCAACACGGAAGGACTTTGGCTGACCAAGTTCGCAGATGACTGCAAACTGGGTGCCATAATCGACTCTCCAGCCGACACAAGCATCCTCCAAAAGGGCCTCATAGAAACAGACAACTGGTGCCAGAGCCATGGCCTCAAGCTAAATGCCAAAAAGTGTATAGTCATCCCCTTTGGCAAAAAGAAATTGCCCACAATTTACCACATAGGTGGTAATCCATTAAGTACAGAAGAAGTAATTAGGGACCTGGGGACCCAAGTTGATAGCAATCTCTCATTTGACAATCACGTGGCCAAAGTGGTTAGAAAAACATTTTATATAGCCCACCTAATCATGAAAATCCAAACCCCATCGAGCTATGCGCTCGAGAGACTTGAACCTCAGCATTGAAATAAATAGGACATGCTGGAGGGACAGATCCATAACCCAGAGGCTCCCTTCACTCTGGAATAAAATCCCAGTCCAGGTTAGGCAGAGTCTCTTCAAGAGGAATCTTGATAAGAGGATGGGAGATCGTAGGTTTACCCCGGGTATCACTTCTGTGTCACTGTTAGACAGAGGCACAGTATACTAACCTCGAAAAAGGGCAAAGCAAAATTAATTTAAAATGGGTGGCGAAAGCCAAACACACTCTGGCTAGGCTTATAAATGCCCTAGGGCAGATAGCCTAGTATGAACCTATGAACCTATGAACCTATGTACATATTTGTGAGATGTATCCCACCCTCACGGACTTTGATGTGCTCCTGTGGGTGGCAGTGACTATGCTATCAGCAACCATTTCTGCTGGAAATTGCAGGACTCATTTATTTCTATGTTGTATTGACAAGCATGTAAATGTTGTGCAACACACTGGACTGTGGGCCTGGACTGTGGGTCTTCTGATGTGAGACATGCTAGGAATTTAACAGATAGAGCTCCTAAGTCATTATTACGGGAGGTGTACTTGCAGGATGGGTCTATGTTACATGTTCGAATATCCACAATGTCAAACATTACATGGTAGAGACCAAATGATCAACATTTGGATGTTCGAACATCAAATAAAAAAAAACTAAACAAAGAAAAAAACATTTTAACAGAATAGGCAGGAGGCAAGCCCCCATGCACCCCCCCCCCTACTGATATATACCAACTCCAGGACCGCACTTCAGTGCAGAAAAGGGAAATTCTCTCTATCTGCACCGTACGGGGCTGTTGAAATTCAATCTTCGAACACTTAAAATTTCAAACGTTTGGTCTCAACCATGTAACGTTCAAAATTTTGAGCATTTGAAGATTTGTCATAGACCCTTGTAGGATATATGTGCATGCATACTGTGTGTTATACAGGATTCTATTAACCACTAAGCTAACAGAAATGTTCAAATTTCAGCTATAAATGTCTATATAGCTTCTTCTATAGCTGACATTTTGGACAGCTCCATTAGCTAACAAAGCTGTCCAAATTTCAGCTATAGAAGAAGTTATATACAAATGTATAGGTGCAATTAGGACAACTCTGTTAGCTTAGTGGTTACATTCATAGCTGTCCATGTAGTAAGTGCATGGTTGAAATAGCAAGACAAGATTTTTAGCTTTCACATGGTGAAAGCAGTTTTTGTTTTCTTTTATTTATTTTATTTAATTATGTAGTACAGCACTTTCACAATGCAGGGGGTGTGTCACAGTAACTGTCACACACACCCCCGCATTGATTTCATGTACCATTAGTTATTTCAGTGTCCACGGACACTGTTTTGATTGGTAAAGTGCCGTACAGCACTTTGTCAGTGTAGAGAGTGTGTTACAGATCTGTGGGCACTGTAACACACCCCCCAGCACTCATTCAGTATCCATGTCCATGGTTCCCTCTCAGTAGCGCATTCATTAATATGTAAGGCAAGCTGCCGAGAGGGAGATGCAGACACGGACACCATTCACTCTGTGTAGAATCCTGGGGACAGTTTTCTTACATTTCTTTAACAGTGTCACATTTCTATATATATCATATTAATGTTTTCAAGTGACATATAATTATTTACAAAATTCCAGCTAGCTGGGCTAGCAGCATCTTGGTTTATCACACACTGTAAAGTGTTACTGCTAAATTATTCTGGTCATGTCAGTAAAGGGTCTATGGATCAGTCCACCAGCCTGGTCAACAAAGACAGAAAATAATTAAAGGAATAAATGAATAATTAACAACATGCAAACAAACTGAGGAAAACACAGTTGAGGATAACAGAATATAGACTAGAAGAGCGGAGGGGTAATGCCAAATTTATGAGAATTTATAGAAGCATTTAATTGCGCCTAGTTGGAAACAATGTCATGTAACAAGTCAGCATACAGGATCAGCTGCAAGCGGAAAAGTAAAAGAACCTGGAGAGACTCAGCATGATGTGACCAAGAGTGATATGAGAAGTAGAGAAAAAGATGTGGACAACAGTACAAACACTGGGAAGAAAGAAATAGAAGGGGAGTGAGGAGAAAGAATTATGGAAGTCAGGACTAATTATAAAAGAAAAAAGAATATAGTGCTTTACAGAGTGATAGGATAAAGGGTTTATAAAAGTGGGATGTTATTTATGAAATAGGGAGAGGAGTAGAGACAGATATAGCAAGCGAAAACAAAGTACTTCATGACTTTAACCTCAAGAGGAAAATTTGGTGAAAATGGTTACTGCTAAATAATGGTTACAAAATGTATTTATTTTATTTATTTTACATTTCTTAATTGGGCGTGTCTGACTGAGCCGAAGAGGTCCTTTTTCAGCAGAGGCCCGGGGAGAAAAGCTCCACAAAGAAAAATTACAAACACATTTAGTTATTTAGACATGATCAGTATACACACAAATTACAAGAGACATGTTTTACAGTGGTATGCGGCACATAAACAGTTACAGTGGAGAGAACAAACAAAAAATTATTAATTTTAAAAATAAAGGTAATTAATAGATTTGTGGTGTACAGCTGAAATTTGAAACATAGGTAGAATACATACATAGTACACAGGTACAGTACATACATTGTAGATTAGCCAGTATTTGTGAGTAAGATTGAAAACTATTATCAAGTGCTCTAGATTTAGTATGTATATGTTATCCGCTTTCACTAGCCTGGGGAGCAATCATGGCACTGCCAACTTTGCTTGAGATGTTGCCTGATGAGGTCTTTAAAGGAGGCTTTGGATGATGTGTTTTGAATGCTAGTAGGGGCAGAGTTCCATTTTTTAGCCACCGAACTACTATATAGTGCATATCCAAAGCTATTGTAGCTGTTGGTGACTTCTAGTAGTAGTTTGCTTGATGATCTAAGAGGCCTTTTGGCTGAGTGATGTTGTACTAGGTTTTTGAGGGCAGGACACTTATTGGGGAGGTAATAGACAGAATGACAGAGGCAAAGCTGATTGTAGGTTAGGAGGTTGGGCAGTTCAAGCCAGTGGGGCTGTCTCAAAGCAGTACAGTGATGAGTTCTATATGAGCAATTTGCAGCAAAGTGGGCAATTCTGTTATAGCAGGTTTTCATTTTGCTTAGTTCAGTTTTGTTGAGATTAGTCAGAATGGGAGATGCATAGAGTAGGGTGGATAGAAGTTGGGAGCAAGCAATGGCTGATCTTGTGTTGTTGGTAAGAAATGTTTTGATATGGTAGAGTGACCCCAGTATAGCATGTACTTTTTTAATAGTTAAGTTGAGATGACTATCAAATTTTAGGTGGGAGTCTATGGTTATTCCCAATAGCTTAGCCTGTGCCACTGGAGCAATTGGAATAGCATTTGTGGAGTAGATAGTGAATTGACTGTTAGTGTTTTTGTTAGAACTGGTTATAGTCATAAGCTGAGTTTTCTTTGGATTGAGGATAAATTGGGCTTTGGTAAGGTAGTTTTCAATGTCAGAGAATGCTAGTTGAGTTGTTTGCAGGAGGGTGGGAATGTTTTGTGCAGCACAGATTAAGGTAGTGTCATCTGCATACTGAATTATAGATGCATGCTGTGTGGAGGTATGGAGGTCATTTGTGAAGACTGTGAATAGTAGTGATCCTAAGATAGAACCCTGTGGGACTCCTATAGTTATGGGCAGCTGAGGAGAGAGAGAATTTTCCCATTTCACAGCTTGGTACCTGTCAGTTAAGTAGCTTTGGAACCAGGTAAGAGTGGAATTTGATAAATGATATTGGTTTAGTTTGTTTAGCAGGATTTGGTGTGAGACTGTATCAAATGCTTTGGACATATCCAAAAAAGGAGTTGACACTTGTAGGCCTTCATGTTTGAGATGGTTTACTGTGTCTATGAAGCAGAGGAGGGCTGTAGTGGTACTATGGGCAGGTCTGAAACCATGCTGAGTAGGTGACAGGATGTTGCTGTCTAGGAGATAGTTTAGCATTTGGGTATGGATGCATTTTTCTAGGATTTTGGCCAGGGGAGAGAGTAAAGCAATGGGTCTGTAGTTATTAAGTTCAGTGGAGGTCCCGCCTTTATGTATGGGTGTAACATAGGATATTTTCCAGAGTTTGGGCACATCGTTTTCAACAATTGATCTGTTTATGACAGTGGAGACTGGGATAGCAATATCATCTGCTGTGAGTTTCAAGAAATAGCTGGGGAGTAGGTCGACTGCCGTTGATGAGGTTTTTAGTTTGGAGAGCATGTGTTTGATTGAAGTGGTGGAAACTGTTTTTAGGGTAAAGCTTGTATTAGTGTTATTTGTGTTGGGGGGGATAGTGAGGAAGGAACTGCCCTGTAATACTAAGGATAGAATTGAGTTCACAAAGTGGGAGTTGGATTGTGTTTCGATGGGAACTTTAGTGTCAGGGGTGGTTGGTTTGGGGGTAGCCTTTTGGGTGGATTTTAGTAGCTGGTTTACATTTTTCCAAAATGTTTGCGGGTTGTGTTGGTATTTAGTTTGTAATGTTGTGTAGTAGGATTTTTTGTCCAGCATAATGCATTTTTCTGCACTGTTGCACAGTTCTTGATACTTAGGCTTTGTGCTTCTTTGTTTTTTTTTGATAGTAAAGCTAGGCAGTGTCTCTGGACTTGAGGATTTGGTTGGTTTCTTTACTGAGCCAGGGTTTTGTAGAGGTTCTAACTTTGATTTTGCACAATGGAGCGACAGTGTCCAGGTGTTGTTGAAATATTTTGTTGAAATATGCTACAGACTGGTCAAGTGGGAGGGTTTTTAGGGGGGGGGGGTCCAGTCACAGTTACAGAGTAAAGTGTTGAGGACCCCAGGAGAGAATTTTTTTGTGTTTCTATTGGATATATAGTTAGAGGTTTTGCATATGCTTGTTCTACTACGTATAAAGTATATTATGTTGTGGTCACTTAAGGTGTCTGGGAGACTGCCTGTGTGAGGGTACAATGTGGGGTTGTTAGTTAGGACCCAGTCAAGGATGGATTCCTTTTTAGATTTTTTTATCACATCTAGTTGGGATTTGGACTAGCTGCTGGTAGCCATGGAGATTTATTAGATTACTTGAAGGTTCTGATACACAGGTGAACCAATCTAGGTTGAGGTCTCCCAGAATAAGGGTTTCTTGTGAGTATGTGGAAGAACAATAGGATAAGAAGTCTTCAAGGCTAGCAGGTGTAATATAGATCACAACTGTGGAGATGACCTTTTTAGGGTGAAGTTGAAGTTGTGAGATAAGTATGCCCCAATTATTGGGGGAAGGGTAGGAGTTTGGTAATTGACGGACAATTAAGTTGGACAAAATGTAAGTGATGTTGCTTGGAGTAATTCAAAAGGGTCAGCTGAGTTCTTATTAAGGACAGCAGTCTGTGTATAACTGGAATTTGTTAGCTGTTTCTAGAGGTATGAATACTTAGTTAAAGTAATGCAGCATAATTATGGAGAGATGATGGGGCAACTACCGCAATGACATGCAGTTATGTGTGTGTGTGTGTGTGTGTGTGTGTGTGTGTGTGTGTGTGTGTGTGTGTGTGTGTGTGTGTGTGTGTGTGTGGAGGTGGCATAAAGAAAGAAATAATTGAAATAATTTTCAGTTTAACATTGTGCAAACAAACATATTATTTACATGCATTTCAAATGCCTCATAGGTTTATTTGACTTCTATTCATGCCATGATGATTCAGGGTTTAATGTGTCTATAGTAATGCCATGATGACTCAGGGTTTAATGTGTCTATAGTAATGCCATGGTGATTTGTGGTTTAACGTGTCTATAGCAATGGCATGATGTGTTGGGATTTACTATAGTAATGTCATGCTGAGTTGGGGTTTAACATGTGTATAGTAATGCCATGGTGAGTTGGGGTTTAACATGTCTATAGTAATGCCAAGGTGAGTTGGGGTTTAAGGTGGATATAGTAATGCCATGGTGAGGTGGGGTTTAACATGTCTATAGTAATGTCATGGTGAGTTGGGGTTTAACATGTCTATAGTAATGCCGCAGTGAGTTGGGGTTTAACATGTCTATAGTTATGTCATAGCCACTTGGGGTTTAATGTGTCTATAGTACTGCCATAGTGAGTTGGGGTTTAATGTGTCTATAGTAATGCAATGGTAAGGTGGGGTTTAACGTGTCTATAGTAATTCCATGGTGAGTTGGGGTTTAACGTGTCTATAGTAATGTCATAGCCACTTGGGGTTTAATGTACCTATAGTACTGCCATAGTGAGTTGGGGTTTAATGTGTCTATAGTAATGCTATGGTGAGTTGGGGTTTAACATGTTTATAGTAATGTCATGGTGACCTGGGGTTTAACATGTCTATAGTAATGCCACAGTGAGTTGGGGTTTAACATGTCTATAGTTATGTCATAGCCACTTGGGGTTTAATGTGTCTATAGTACTGCCATAGTGAGTTGGGGTTTAATGTGTCTATAGTAATGCTATGGTAAGGTGGGGTTTAACATGTCTATAGTAATGTCATGGTGAGTTGGGGTTTAACGTGTCTATAGTAATGTCATAGCGACTTGGGGTTTAATGTGTCTATAGTACTGCCATAGTGAGTTGGGGTTTAATGTGTCTATAGTAATGCCATGGTGAGTTGGGGTTTAACATGTCTATAGTAATGCCAAGGTGAGTTGGGGTTTAAGGTGGTTATAGTAATGCTATGGTGAGTTGGGGTTTAACATGTCTATATAATGTCATAGCCACTTGCGGTTTAATGTGTCTATAGTAATGCCATGGTGAGTTGGGGTTTAAGGTGGCTATACTAATGCCATGGTGAGGTGGGGTTTAACATGTCTATAGTAATGTCATGGGGAGTTGGAGTTTAACATGTCTATAGTAATGCCATGGTGAGTTGGGGTTTAACGTGTCTATAGTAATGTCATAGGAGTTGGAGTTTAACATGTCTATAGTAATGCCATGGTCAGTTGGAGTTTACTGTGGCTATAGTAATGCCATGGTGAGTTGGGGTTGAAGGTGGCTATAGTAATGTCATGGTGAGTTGGGGTTTAATGTGTCTATAGCAATGCAATGCTGAGTTGGAGTTTATCGTATCTATAGTAATGCCATGGTGATTTGGGGGTTTAGTGTCTCTATAGTAATGCCATGGTGAGTTGGGGTTTAATGTGTCTATACTAATGCCATGGTGAGTTGGGGTTTAATGTGTCTATACTAATGCCATGGTGAGTTGGGGTTTAATGTGTTTATACTAATGCCATGGTGATTTGGGGTTTAACGTGTCTATAGTAATGCCATGGTGAGTTGGGGTTTAATGTGTCTATAGCAATGCAATGGTGAGTTGTAGTTTATCGTGTCTATGGTAATGCCATGGTGAGTTTATAAGGGAAGACATATGCTGGTGTTCGAGTAAGACTGGCATCACTGTCCCCTTATTTTAAGTACTAGGATCACAGTGAAGCTGAGAAAATCTTTGGCAGACAAGATTTTGATATTTAATGTCACCCCTGCATATTTAAGGTTCTCTCATTTTTGTTAGAAAGAACAAACACAGTAGGGAAAAATTCTCTGGGTTGCAGTAGATAACAAATATGAGGTATGTTTAGGTAAGAAAGTGTAATGGGGGTATAAGAAGGGGACATATAGAATGTGGTGAGTGATATGAAATAGTGGAGTTGGCTATTAGTATAGTAAGGAAGATTATTAGAAACGGCTCCATAACTGAATTGTGTGAATCATTTGTTAATGATGATTATACCATGACCCCCCCAAAACGTGCACGCTGATTGGCCAGCGCGCCATTATTAAATCGAAGAGTTACTAAAAAAAAAGGCGAAGCCCGGACTTTTTTTTTTATTATAAACTCTACTTTTGTAAACATACGCATAATTTAAATGGGTTTAACAGCGAGACAACGCTAAAATAAGCGCACAGAGATCTCCATTGCTTGATATTATGAAGCAGACTAATAAAACCCATTTAACATAGCAGATTGACAAAAAGCGAAAAGCAAGCAAGATCTCCGTTGCTTTTATTTTAATTGCATCTAAATTAAAATTAACACGAGCGAGACAGTTAGACATAACCAAAATTCGCCATGTTCTCTCGTTATTTTGTAAGCTTTCGCCATGTAAAAAGCATTGCAGCTAGCGAATAAAAAAAAAAAGCCCAGATTTCTCTTTATTTCATTGTTGCTTGCGAGTACATCAGAACTGCCGCGCACTGGTATCTCGCGATGCAGACATCGGTGACATCTGCAGAAGCATTATAAACGAAAGCAACAGTTGCCATTATTTAAGAAAAGTATAGCATTAATTAATTTATGGGTATCAAAAATATATAACATCTTCTGGTTGGTCCTAACCTTGTATTTACCGTGGCCGGCTTTGTTCCAGCAACACCCACACCCAGGCGGTGTAAGGATAGTATGTTGTACTAGTGCATTTTGGAGTAGTCACTTCCAAATACAGCAATGTAGTAAGTGTTGATGAGTAGAGAGCTAATTAACAGATAAAAGCATTTCCTGAAAGGGTTCTACTTTCTTATAAACTCAACATGATAGTGGTTCTACAGCTTGTAAGGTGGGATGAAAAGGGTTACAAAAAATGCAAACAGTAATATTAGTAAGTGTGGTCTACTGGTGTGGATCTGTGACTTTCTGGCCATAACCATGGTTGGGCAGGAAGAGTAAATGTACAGTGAAGCGAGGAAGTAAAGAGTAATAGATAAAATCATTTTAATATAAAGAGAGATAGCTGAGGTAAACCAAACTGTGTGCTTAGTCTTAACAGACCTGTTGGTTGATAGTGGTGAGTTAGCCACATCACATAATAATTTGCTTGTAGTGGTGTGGATATTGTACTCCTGTAGCTTGTGTTCAGTGATCATTTAAGGTGTTTGTACTCTCAGTCAGTCATGCAGTGAACATTCAGAGTTCAGATCACAGTTGTTTTATTTCTTTTGTTAGCTTAGTTAGTTAGGGAGAGCAGGCAAGCATGTCAGCAGAGGAGTATGGCAAGCTGACAAGGAGCCAGCTGGCTGAGATGTGCCAGGCTAAAGGACTGGTGCATGTAAACCTGACTAAGGCAGACATGATTGCAGCTTTGGTCACAGCTGCATTAGAGAATAGCAACCAGGAGGATGATCAGACTGGCCGTGGAGATGTACAACACTCAGAGAATGGACAGTTCAACCTTTCTGCAGAGGACTTAAAAATCCATCTGGAGCTAAAGAGACTTGAGTTGGAGACCAAGCATTTGGAAACAGAACATCAGAGAGACTGAAATGTCCAAAGACTAAAGAGAATGAGAAACTGCTATGCCTGAAAGCTGAGGAAAAGGAGAGGCAGAGGCAGCATGACAAGGAGATGCTGACTCTTCGCCAGAGTCATGGAAGTAATGAGGAAGGGAGTGACTGAACCCAGAAACAACAAAGGTCAGTAAATTTTTTCCACAGTTTACAGAGGGGGATACTTTTGATAGTTTCATTTATATGTTTGAGAGGGTATGTAAACAGTATAATGTTGACCAAGGGTTCTGGGTACGGTTCTTGACCCCCTTGCTCCATGGTAAAGCTGTAACTGTTCTTTCCATATTATCTGATGTTGATTTTTTAAATTATAATGCTGTAAAGAATTGTTTGGTAGAATTTTTTAGGCTAACACCTGAAGGTTATAGGAAAAAGATTTCTGAGTATAGACGCAAGGCAGATGAAAATGTGTGTGAATATGTTGCTGAACTAAGCACTTATTGTCATAGGTGGGTGAGTGGATTTCAGGTCACCAGTTTTTAAGGGCTGGCAGACCTTTTGGTGAGGGAACAAGCCATTGGCACTTTGCCTGAGAACATGAAGATGTGGTTAGCTGATAGTCAATGCCTTACTTTATATGAGTTGAGGAAGAAGAAAGACCTATACCTACCAAGTAGGGCATCCCTGCACAGGAAAGGGACACTCAGTGCTGCTCATGGGTCTAAAGGAACCCATGGTGGGCAGCCCAGACTGCCCCAACAGAATCTTCCAGTAGCTGGGGAAGCCACTAGTCCAGGTACACGTCCAGGACCTAGGGTTAAATGTTTTGAATGCAACCAGTGGGGCCATGTAGCATATAGATTTCCACAGAGGCAAGGTGAGGAACAAAAGGTGGGAGAGCCAGTAACTGAGAAGGACAGAATGCCAACAGCAGGTTGTCTTGAGACAACAAGGGTAGCAAACTACCACAACAGGTTATATCCTATCTTAGTGAATGGCAAAGAAACCATTGCTAAGAGAGACACAGCCTCTGACCTAACCATTGTGAAGCCTGCAGTGGTTACAGAGGAGCACTACTTGTCTGGGCAGTCTACTCCAGTCAGAGTTTTAGGAGGGACCCCATCCCAAATTACTTTGGCTAGGGTTCACCTTTACTGGGAGGGTGGAAAAGGAAGCCAGCAAGTAGGTGTGTTTGAGGATATCCCTGCAGATGTCCTGATAGGGAATGATTTTGATAATGCAGTAACATGCATTCATGCAGTTACACACAGTCAGACTTGGAGACAAGCATGTGGGTCTGGCAACCTGGGGGAGACCCAGACAGAACTTGCAGCCAGGACTGGTGAGGTGGTTACTTCAGAGAGGTAGCTACCCTGTAGCAGTGAGACTGAAGATGAGCCACAGCTGCTTGTGGGTACTGATGGTCCCTTGGACAGAGTGATTGCAAGGGCAGAGGTGAGTAATAGTACCCAGGCTGACAGTGAGGCACCACTGTCAGAGGATGCCAGACTTCCTGTGGAAGGGGAGCTAGGAAGGGTTACAAAGAGAGACTTGAGACAGGCTCAGCTCTCAGACCCTACATTGCAAGGCCTGAGGCAGGTAGCTAGTGAGGCACTTGATTCTCAAGGGAAGTGAGAATCTGTATACTGGGACAAAGGGCTACTGTATAGAGAATGGACCCCTGAAGGAGGGCTAAAGGGTGAGAGAATACAGCAGTTGGTAGTGCCTAGAGCCTATCATCTGGCACTTCTAGCCATAGCCCATGATATTCCCTTTGCAGGTCATATAGGCATAAAATGTACAAAGAGACATATTATGTAGAACTTCTATTGGCCTGGAATTTCCAGAGCTCTAACAGGGTACTGCAGGACCTGTGAGCAGTGCCAAAAGGTAGGAAAAGCAGGAGACAAAATGAAAGCTCCTTTGATGTCTTTTCCAGTGATTGAGGAGCCATTTCAGAGAGTAGCTATGGATATTGTGGGACCTCTGAGTACCCCAAGTTCCACAGGGAAAAAGCATATCCTAATGGTAGTAGATTATGCTACAAGATACCTTGAGGCAGTGGCTTTGTCCTCCACTGAAGCAGAAAAAGTGGCAAATGCTTTGTTAGAGATTTTCAGCAGGGTAGGTTTCCCAAAAGAAATACTGACTGACATAGGTGCCAATTTCATGTCAGACCTGCTGGCTTGGCTGTGAAAATACTGTAGGGTGAAGCACCTAAAGACCATCTCCTACTATCCTGAGGTTAATGGTCTTGTTGAGAGGTTAAACTCTACACTCAAGTCCATGCTATTGGCATTTGCAGGCCAGTTTAAGAGGGACTGGGACAAATATTTGCCCCCTCTGTTGTTTGCTTACAGATAGATTCCCCAGAAATCCACAGGTTTTTCATCCGTTTAGTTGCTGTACGGGCATAGGGTGAGAGGGCCTCTAAATTTAATTAGAGATGAGTGGGAGGGGGAGTGTGAACACCACAAGGAGTCTGTTGTGGCATATGTCCTAAACCTCAGGACAAGGCTCAGGGAACCCATGAGCTTGGCCCAGGAGAACCTGCCAGAAGACCAATAGCAGAAAAAGGTCTGGTATGACAGGAATGCTCGAACTAGAGAGTATGCTGTATGGCAGTAGGTAATGGCTCTCATTCCTGTTAGACACAACAAACTGCAGGCAGCTTGGGAGGGACCCTGCAAGGTGGTAAGGAAGGTTAGTGTTGTTAACTACATGGTAGAACTGTTAGGCAGGAGGCAGGGACACAAATTGTTCCATGTTAGCATGAAGAAACCTTACCATGATAGAGAGGTCCTTGTACTGAGTATTTGTAATGGATTTCAGGAAGAATCTGAGGGGGATCTGTTGACTGATCTCCTCAGTGAGACTCGGACTGATACCTCAGTGGAAGGGGTAGCAATGTCACAGTAGCTATCCCCTACCCATGTTTGAGAAATTCAATCAGTGTTACAGAGGTTTGGGGACATGTTCACTGGGAATCCAGGGTGCACCCACCTGGTGCTGCACAAAGTGGATACAGGACCCCAAAGGCCTAGTATGAAGGCCCTTTATAGGGTGCCTGAGAGAGTCAAACAGATTCTAAGGGAGGAGATGTGGGAAATGTTGGAACTAGGGATAATTCAGGAGTCCAGCAGTCCCTGGACCTCCCCAGTGGTGCTGTTACCAAAGAAAGATGGCTGCACCAGGTTCGGTGTGGACTACAGGAAATTAAATAGTCACACAGAGCCAGATGCTTACCCCATTCCCTGGACACATGAAGCCCTAGAACAGCTGGGTGGGGCTAAGTATCTTACCACCATTGAGCTTACCAAGGGTTAGTGGCAGGTGTCCTTGACTTCCAGTGCTAGAGAGAGGTCAGCCTTTGTGACTCCTTTTGGCTTGTATGAGTTCACAAAGATGCCCTTTGGGATGAATAATGCCCCAGCACTTTCCAGAGGCTGGTAGATCATATCTTAGTAGGAGCAGGAGATTTTTCCCTTGCTTACCTAGATGATATTGCCATCTACAGTCATTCCTGGCAAGAGCACTCTCAGCATGTCCAGGAGGTGCATGGTAGGGTTGACCATTAAGCCCAGAAAATGTCATGTGGGTATTGCAGAGGTTTCCTACCTGGGACATAGAGTGGGGAGTGGTAAGATCAGGCCAAAACTGGCCAAAGTGGAAGCCATTCAGGCATGGCCTGCATCTGTTGCCAAAAAGCAGGTGAGGGCATTCTTAGGGACAGCAGGGTACTACAGAAAGTTTGTCCCCAGTTATAGTACCATAGCTTCTCCCCTCACAGACCTGACAAGGAAAAACAGGCTAGATAAGGTAGTGTGGACCCCAGCATGTGTCCCCAGTTATAGTACCATAGCTGCTCCCCTCACAGACCTGACAAGGAAAAACAGGCTAGATAAGGTAGTGTGGACCCCAGCATGTGAGCAGGCATTCCAGAAGCTTAAAGAAGCTTTGGGAGGACCTCCTGTGTTAGCCAGTCCAGATTATGAAAACATTGTTGTGCAGGTGGATGCTTTGAACCATGGGGTGGGGGCTATACTTAGCCAGATTTCGTCAGAGGGAGAAGAGCACTCAGTGGTATATCTCAGTCATAGGCTCCAACCCAGGGAGGAATGCTATGTAGCTGTAGAAAAGGAATATCTATCCATAGTGTGGGCACTTCAGCCATATCTGTATGGAAGGAAATTCACTATAGTAACAGATCACAATCCCCTAACATGGCTACATTCAGCCAACCAGCAAAAAGCCAAGTTGCTAAGGTGCAACCTAGGGTTGCAAGCATATGATATGTCAGTGCAGCACCACAGTGGGATTAGCAATGTCAACACAGATGGGGTCTCAAAACAGGGAATGGGGTAAGATATTCCCAGATAGGCTCAACCTCTCAAGCAACATTTCTCAAGGGACACTTGAAATACTATCTTGAGTTCTCACTGGGGGGAGAAATGTGAGAAATGTGACACTGCCAGCCCAGCTAGATAGAATTTTGTAAATAATTCTATGTCATTTGTAAATATTGATAGGATTTGTAGGCTTGTTTTAAAAATGTAAGAGACCTATGTTATGATTAACCTATATGTTCTGTACTGAGATTCACAATTGTAACCACAGTGCAACCTGCTGGAAAACAGCAGAAATGTGTATAAGCTCTATGCCTATGTAAATTTATGTTTCATAGTCAAAATTGGGATATACAGAGTTAACTTGCAAAACTCTAAGAAAATAAGTTGAGAAGTAAAGAACTTTATGATGTGTTATAAAGTCAGTTTATCTCAAGATAAGCAGACACAGTGTCTAGAGTTGTAGGCTTCTCTTTTGTCTGGAAACATAGGTAATTGGAGGTTTCAAATATAAAGATGTTTAAAAGTTTTACGATTTCCAGTTCCAGGCAAGTTTCTAAGAGATGAGTATTCTTGACACTGAGGTGTTATATTCTAAGTTCCTGTTTGCCTGGAAACTAAAAGAAGATTTGACAAGAATTATGTAATCTGAGATGATTCATCAGTAATGTGTATTATCAATTTAAGAATTATCTCAGAGAGAAAGTGAATGTTGCCTCTTGTCTTTGGAACTGACAACATCACCAGCACTTGCTTTGCTCTGTAAATAAGACTTAGATCTTAGTATCTCTCATAGAGATAAACAGGAAAATACTCAGATCAGTCTAGATGTTTTCTGTATTTATGTGAGACTGTCCTACTATGTTATTTTAAAGTATTTCCTGTGTTTCTAAACTCTGTTGTCACTGTGCGGAGTTAATGAGTATTGCCTTGTACTTTGATTATTTAATATTGCATATATTTAAATCTTTTAATTGTGGCTGATTTTGTGTAGGGATAATTTAAGCTCTTAGATTATTGTATTTATTTATTTATTTATTTTATTTTACATTTGTTGACCGGGAAAGTCCGACTGACTATATGCCCATTTTCAGCAGAGGCCTAGGGAGAAAAGCTCCATATATTCAGACATATGAGATTTACATAATATAAGAGTACAATCTAGCATATCAGATGAAAAAAAAAACAGTATAATTATAGTAAAGACACAGTTCAACAGGAGAAATTACCTATATGTCTGAGTATAATATCACAAGGAAGGCTCCACATAGTCAGACAAGCAAAATTTCACATAATATAAGAGTATAATCTAGCATTTCAGAGGGGGGAAAATGCATTTATAGCAAAGACACAGTCTGAAAGGTAATGACATACGTCAGAGTATAATAACAATATAAGGTGCAAGTCATTTGCCTAGTAGTATTAATTTCTCACATAGTGAAAAGAGTAAACATCGTACTTCAATCGGTACTTGCATGTGTTTGGTGACACTGTATAAGCCACTCCTAAATAGCATTAAAAAGGTCTGGTCACACTTACCAATTGGATAACTGTAAGATTGTATAATGAATTGATCAGTCTTTGGGAAGGGTCTTAAAGTAACTGATAAGAGTGGTTGGTGGCAGTCAGTACTACCTTATAGTCTGAGCAGAAGGGGGCATAGTCAGTAAACCTGTGCCAGCCTTCCCCAGGAGTGTCTGCGTGTTTGTATATAAATCAAATGTCAAAGTGTGTGTGTCTATCAGCTACTTGGGCAGGGACACAAAGCACTGGTTGGACAGAGAGGGTGCTGGAGGTTTTGGCTTGAACACTCAGCTGAGATCTTATCCCTATAGCTGTGTTAGTGGGGAGTCTTACTGGGCATCTTGAGAGAGAAAGATAAACCAACCCCAGACTGACTGTGATCTTTGTGTGCTCTTAAGAGAAATTGTACTTTACTGTGTGTGTACTTGTTATCCTCCCAATGTGCACATCCCTCACTGGTGTCATTCGTGGGGATTGAGGCTCCTTGATTACTGGGCCAGGGCATGAGTGTTACATAGGGAACCATAAATCTAGAGTTAATAAGGGTAACAAGAATTAAACTATTGTCTTCCATTCTCAAAATTAAAAAGAAAGGCAAATCAACTTAGCTAACACAATGGTATGTGACATGTTTTATTAGTCAGAATAATGCAATAAGGAGAATTTTCAAGATTAGGTTCATAGATTAGTACTATGATAACTGCCCTTGTGGGCCATTTTAATCCTAGCTAATTACTGTATGTGAGAATTAAACCCTGCACTTTGTGTTTATAAGGTAAAAACCTTAACTATTATGCCATCTTATTCAAAAGATTAAAACTATAGCTATTTGTTACCTTCCAATACCCTGCACTATCACAGCGGGCATATTCCATTTAACAAACCAGTTCATGAAGACACCCTTGCTTCTGAATGCACCCCAGTTTTACTCTTTCATCAATAAATGTATCAGAAAGTCTGTATACACCTTGCACAAGCATTGTGATAAATTTAAAAGTAAGTCTGTATGATGGAACTTCCAAATAAAACACTGTAGGAAAAATAAAAAAAGTTCATCAACCTTTAAAAAATAAAATTCTCTCTTCCTTACTACAGGAGCAATATAAGAGTAGTAAACAAGACAAGTCACTTAGGAGAACCAACAGAACTTAGAATGTCTAGCAGGAGAACCAATAGAACTTAGAATATCCAACAGCACTAAGTATAACACCAAAACGTTCTTTAGCAACATGATGAACCTTAGCGTGTCTATGCCTGGTTTGATAATGCCTCTAATTACTTAATCCTCAGAGACCAAGAATCCAAAACCAATATTTTCATAAACAACCCTCACTCCAACATTATACCCACATATACCCACATATCCTACCCCCTCTGTTTTCTACCCTTCATATATAGTTTTCAATCATAATACTGTTATATTATTTCTCTCCAAAATGAAAAACAGTAGTTTGATGAGTCCTAACAATACATGAGGCTCTATGCTCACAAGAATCAAGCATCATATAATTCAGTCCCTTCAAAAGCCCCTCTAAATCTCTTTACCCTTAGTCAAAGTTTTTAAGCTGTAGTTTGGAGGACAGTCATAATAGTGTCCATCCATAAGGATGGCCCTATGACTTGCTTCAGCAGCTACAGGCTTATTAGTCTTAACTAGATTTATATGAAAATATATTGGGCTCATTGTTGAACTTAATGAAAAGTGAGATAAGGGATCCAAACCCTCAAGCCATTTTGAAGTTGTAAAAAGGCAGTCTTGTCTAACCTACCTGATTTCTTTGACAAGGTCACAAAGTCATAGAAGCCTTAGATGCATGCCGGTCCATCCATACTGCCTATCTAGATTGTGCCAAGCTTCTGGCAATATTTCCCATATAGGTATCATAGACAAACTCACCGATCCCAGTGATATTCCTTAGCAGTCCCAGTGATAATCCTCACCATTCCCAGTGGTAATCCTTATGTCATCTGCTAGATAGCAAACTGGCTTACAGACAGATGTCACAGTGTAAAAGTAGGCATATCTCCTCTTGCCACAGGGATGTCACTATCAGTGTTCAACTGGGCTCAGTATTGGATCTTCATTTATTAAATGTCTGCTTTTCAGAAGGAAATTAAGCATTCATGGTCTCTGGTAATTCTGCCAAAGATACTCCTACTATCAAACAAGGGCTGTATCAGTTCTACACGATGTGATAGCCACAAGCTCATCCTAAATGCCAACAAGTGCAGTAAAGTTCATTGCCATCAGCAGCAGCTTCCTTTTTCACATTTTTCTACATGGGTTCAGGGTGTTGCATCAACAGATGCCACCTTTCCCATTGACATCCTCTCTCATACCTTCCTTGATAGTCATGCCTGACTGCCATACATCTCCCCTCATACAATTCGGCCATTTCTTGGCTGCAGTTCCTCATTTCCTCTTGTCTTTTTCATACCTTCTTCTATCTATCTATCTATCTATCTATCTATCTATCTATCTATCTATCTATCTATCTATCTATCTATCTGTCTGTCTGTGTATCTATCTATCTATCTATCTATCTATCTATCTATCTATCTATCTATAGTTTCATAGTTTCAGAGTATAGTACTAGGCTATCTGCCCTGGGGCATTTGTAAGCCTATCTATCTATCTATCTATCTATCTATCCCATCTATCTACAAAATGTACAGAATAAATTTAGAATACTGTGCCTCTGTCTAGTAGTGACTACAGTGAAGGTCTATCTATATATCTATCTATCTATCTACTGTCTGTCTATCTATCTATCTATCAGATCTATCTATCTGTGTATCTATCTATCTATCTCCCATCCATCTATCTATCTATCTCTTGAAGAGAGTCAGTGAATCTATCTATCTAATATGAACTGGGATCCTATCTATCTATCTAGCATGGGAATCTATCTGTCTATCTATCTATCTATCTATCTATGTCCTATCTATCTACTTGTCTGTTTAAGTCTATCTATCTATCTATCTGATCTATCTATCTTTGAGGTGGAGCATGTCCATCAGATCCTGATTGGACATGGCCTATCTATCTATCAGGCAGAGATCACCTCTGAGCAGGTGGTATGCTACTGAATAGAGCTATCTATCTGTCTATCTGTCTGTGTATCTATCTATCTATCTATCTATCTATCTATCTATCTATCTATCTATCTATCTATCTATCTATCTATCTATCTATCTATCTATCTATCTATCTATCTATCTATCTATCTATCTATCTATCTATCTATATGTCTGTCTGTCTGTCTATATGTCTGTCTGTCTGTCCATCTATCTATCTATCTATCTATCTATCTATCTATCTATCTATCTATCTATCTATCTATCTATCTTCTGCTTTCCTGCACATCTGACCAAACCACCATTAATATCCGCTATGACATTTTTTGCTCCTGAGGCTACGTTGGTGTTTGCTCTCATGTCTTCTTTTCTTCACCTGTACCACAGTATGCATCCTACCAGCCATCTCAAGCACTTTATTATGTCATGTTTCTCCAGGAGGTCTGTCTTCACTGCCCAGGTTTCTGTACATTACAATAGTAATGGTCTCACCACTGTTTTGTACACCTTACATTTCAGCTTCTTTGCATTCTTCTGTCATATGCTACCCTGAAACCCATTACCAGTTGGTTGGATCATCTTTGATCTAGCTTTTGCCTGCCCATTTAGACTTCCTTACCTCAAACATCCCCTCAGAGATACTCAAAACTGTTAAGCTGTTCCACTATTTTATTTTCTATCTCACTGTAAAGGCTGCCAGCCCACATACCTAGAATTTTGTAAATAATTCTAGCTTATTTGTGAATAGTAATATGGTTGGTGTGCTTGTCTTAGAAATGTAAGAAAACCATATGTTATGTGTATATAAAACTGTACGTTATGTGCTGAGCTTCAAGAATGTAACCACAATGCACCCTACTGAAAAAGAGCAGAGTTAACTTGCAAAACTCTAAGACAATACATTTAAATTGCTTCTGACTGTGGTATCTCTCAGTTTCAGCTAGGAGACAGGATGTCTACAGCTGGGAATTCTCTCTATTGCCTGGAAACAGAAATAATTGCAGGTTTAAAAGGTAAAACTATTTAACTGTTTTATGGCTTCCAGTTTCAGACAAAATTCTGAGAGATAAGTATTTTTGACACAAACATGACAAAGAATGCAGTAATCTGAAATAACCAAGCAGAAATGTTTGATAGTAATTTAAGAACTATCTAAGAGAGAGAGTCTGTGCATTTTGTATTTGTCTTTGGACCTAGAAACAATCATTCAGCACATGCATTTGCCTGGCTCTATAAGTAAGATTTAGGTATAGTGCTTCTCTTAGAGATATATAAGAATAGAGTAAGATTAGTTTAGATGTTTTCTGTATTTATTTGAGACTGTCCTGCAATGTTGTTTTAAAGTATTTCCTGTGATTCTGAACTCCATTGTCATTGTGTTGTGTTATTGAGTATTGTCTTGTTTATAGGTTCACAGGTACATAGGTAGGTACTAGGCTATCTGCCCAAAGGCATTTATAAGCCTAGCCAGAATTTGTTGGCTTTCACCACCCCCTTAGATTAGATCCCTGTGCCTCTGTCCAGCAGAGCCACTGAAGTGATCCCTGGGGTAAACTTTCTGTTTCCCATCCACTCGTCAAGGTTTCTCTTGAAGAGTGTTAGCTCTGCCTAACCTAGATTGGAATTTTGTTCCAAAGCATGGGACGTCTCTGGGACAGGAATCTATCCCTCCAGCACATCCTATTTATTGTTGTGGTGAGGTTTAGATCCCTAGAGCATGTGGCTCGAGGGGATAAGGTTTTCTTTAGGTGGAGCATGTCCATCAATTCTGGGTTGGACATGGCCTTGTATGTCAAGCAGAGATCACCTCTGAGTAGGCAGTATGCAACTGAGTATAGCTGGAGTTTCTTCAGTCGAGCTGCATAGGGCATCTGTTTGAGGCCAATGATCCTCTTGGTGAGGTACTTCTGTGGTCTTTCCAGCTGTTGCAGGTGTCTTGTAAGGTACATCCCAAATGGGCGTTGGACTCTATGATGGGTCTCATGAGTGATGAGAAGAGGGGAACAATGACCTCTTTTGATCTGGATGCAAACCCTTTTGTGATTAGGTGGGCCACATAGAAGGATTTTCTAACCACTTTGGCAATGTGATTATCAAAGAAGAGATTACTATCTACTTTGGTGCCCAGATCCCTTATTATGTTTTCTGTATTTAGGGGGCTACCACCTATGTGGTAGTTTGCGTGTACTTTGTTTTTTCCAAAGGGGATAACTATGCACTTTTTGGCATTTAGCTTCAGGCCATGATTTTGACACCAGGTATCCCTCTCAGTGACACCCTTTTGGAGGATGTCTGTGTCAGCCAGAGAGTCAATTATAGCCCCTAGTTTGCAGTCGTCTGTGAACTTGGCCAGCCATAGTCCTTCTGTGCTTGCCTGTACCTCTGAAAAGTATATGCCAAACAGGAGGGGTCCTAAGACTGAGCCCTGTGGAATGCCACTTGTAACCGGTTTAGAGTCAAACCTAGCTCCCACAGCTCTCACTATGTGGGTTCTGTCAGTGAGCCAATTGGCAACCCATCTTGTGACATAGGGGTTTATGTTCAGGCTGGTGAGCTTCTCTATAATAACAGAATGGGGAATGGTGTTGAAGGCCTTTGCGAGGTCTAGGTATGCTGTGTGTACCACCTTTCCCTCATCTATAGCCTTTATAACTGTCTCAAAGAAGTCCATCAGGTTTAGGAGGCATGATCTGCCCTTAACAAAGCTGAAATGGGTAGGGTCCAGTGTTTGGAGGTTCCCAATGTCTCTGTTAATGAGTTCCATGATGATGTGCTCCATAGCCTTGCAGACCAAGCTAGTCAGGCTAATAGGGAGATAGTTCCCGGGGTCTGTTGTGGCTCCACCTTTGTGGAGTGGAATAACTGTTGCTGTGCACCACTCTATGGGTATGTAGCCTGTGGAATGGCTGAGTATGAACCATGTGTTTAGGTGAGGGTTTAGTTCATCTTTGAGATCATGTAGGATGCAACCTGGGACACCATCCAGTCCCATTGATGCTGTGTTTTGGGCTTTGGAGAGGGCTGTTTTAACATGAGTGTCTGTGATTACAGATTTACATTCTTCTGGTATGGTTATGGGCCCTTTTGGGGGTGAGAGGGGGTGAAGTTTGCTCTGAACCTGTCTGCCAGGATGTTGGCAATATTGGTTGGTTCAGTGTATTTTGTGCCATTCTGCATTACCTCTGAGCAAATCTGAGCATTGCCACTTAGATTCTTGACATAGCTAAAGAATGCCTTGTGGTTATCTTTGGAGTCCTTGGCAATTTTTCTTTCGAAGCTCACCTTGGACAATTTTATGAGGGAACGTAGTTTCTTGTTGATACCAATCAGGGATGTCTTCCCTTCTTGGGATTTTACTCTTTTCTGTACTAGTTTCCTCCTTCTATTGCATAGCTTGCTTATGGCAGGGGTTCACCAAACTGGTTTCCTTTTCTTGGAGGAGTGAGTCTTGGTTTTGCTTGGGATAGCATGATCCATGCATTCTTGTAGGTGCCCATAGAATGCATTAATAAAGGATTTTGCAGCTTGGACAGCGTTATCCTTTAGCATGGGGGCTTTGAAACTTTCCACCTCGGCCTTAAGTAACGTGAAGTTTGCTTTTGAAAAGGTTTTCATGGTGGTTTCCTTGTCCAGGGATAGGGGCGGAATGTGGATATCCAAGGTGATTTGTTTATGGTCAGATCTAACCAGTGAGGGGTTACCTCTGGTATGGAACACCGGTCACCCATGTTGGTGATGACCAGGTCCAATATGTTGTCATCTCTGGTGGGAGTGTTGACCAGTTGATCCAGGGTGTTTGACTTTATAAATTCTAGGAAATGTTGGGCAAGGGAGTTAATACTTGAGCAGTTCTCCCAGTTAATGTTTGGGTAGTTGAAATCACCCAATATTAGGGTGTTTGGTAGGACCTTTATATTTCCCAGTGTTTCCAGAAACATGGAATGGGGGTCCTGGGACATGGTGGGCGATCTGTAGCAAGCTACAATTTGAAATGCAGTTTTGCCCATTATTAGTTGCACATGAATGATCCCTGAAGCATCGTGCTGTGCCACAAACCTGGAGGTGTGGATATCCTTGATGAATATGGATACTCCCCTGCCTTTTGTATTTCGGTCTGGGTTCTGTGGCCAAAATGTATGGTATGAGTTGTAGCCTGGTAGTGCTGGGGTGCTCTCTGGACCCTTAAACCAGGTTTCTGTTACTGCACATATATCGATTTTCTCCATACTGAGGAGTTCCTCAAGTGCCTGCATTTTGAGGTTTAGACTTCTGGCACTGAGTAGCATTACACTCAGATTTTTGTTGCTTGTGCTATTTACGGTGGTGGGTTTGTCTTTTGAGCCTTGCTTAAAAAAGGCACTATGGGGGTGGCAAGAGCCTTGGCCAGTATTCAAAAGCCTAAAGGTGACAGGTGCAAGCTGTCTCTAGCAAAGCAGTGTGGCTTGTCAAGCATGTCATCCCAGCTGGACAGACACTGGATCCCCTTTGAATGACACCAGAAACTTAGCGAATTGTTAAAATTGATCACTTTTTCTGTATACCATTGTATCATTCTTGGTGAGGGCAGGATGCTACTCAAGGTCAGGGTCATAGCGGCCTGGGCTACGTGATCAGAGAGCTCTTCAATGTCTCTTTTCATGTAGTCCAGAGAGGTATGGCTCAGGTCATTCACACCAGTATGGACAATGACAGAGTTGTATTTGTACTTGTTCTGGAGTGACCTGAGTGCTTGCGTTATGTGGTGGATCCTGGCACCCAGCAGGCAGTTAACAGTAACCTTCTCCTTATTCAGCCTAGTGAGTGGGACATCAGTGTGCCTGACTATAGAGTCACCTATTACAAGTATGTCGGGTATATTATTTTGCCTTAAGGGCTGTGATTGTGTGGCATGCTGGTTTTGTGAAGTATGTGTTTCATGGTTTGTGTTGGGGGGGGTGGAGATTGCTTGGATGTCTGCTTTGGTGGTCTCTGTTGCTTTTTTTTTTTTTTTTATAGAGCTCTGAGTATGTTTTTGTATTTGTGTGTGTTTTTTTTGTGCTGGTTTAATTTAATGGACCTATGTGAGACTGGTAGTGTGATATTTCCCTTTCCCTTCTTCTCTTGACTGTCTGATCTTTGGTTGAGAAAAAGTTCTCCAGTTTGGCTGCTGTAGCATCTCTGCATCATTGCATGTTGTGGGTGGTAGGAGGAGAGGGTTATCTGTATACATGAGGCAGTCGTAACATCACCTCAAAATGCCCAGATTCACCAGTTGGACTGGAGAGTACACCTGAAACTGCCCTTTAGACATGCCTGGATAGGTACAATGAACTGTTTTACTGAATAGCTGGTAAGGTCAAATACAGAGCCGTGTCCTTCCACACAGTATAGGGGTTTTAGTGCTAGGGTTTATAAGTGCTTGCTATGAGTTTTGAGCAAGTGCCTGGCTGAGAAATGAATGGCTTGAGTGCTTAAGTTGAAAGTTTGCCTAGTTCCAAGGGAAAAAATTGAAGAGGAGACTTTGTGGAGCTGGGAATAGTTATACCCTAGTTAACCAGTGCTGCCCAGTGTGCAAAACCGAGCAAATGCATTTTTTATAGCAGGGTAATGAAAGAGATATAAATTAGCCCAAAATGGCCAATAAACTACTAATTTCTGGGCTGAAACCACTCCTCCAGGGACAGATAGGCTTCTATCCAAGTAATGAATGGGCAAACACAGAGATTTGTAACACAGCCCTGAATTCAGCACTAACCTGAAAACTAGACTATACTAGCTTAGAAAGGTGGGAAACAAGTATATATTTTTTTTCAGAAAATAAAGCAGATACAATTAAAAAAACACTTTAAATGCACAGAAACGGATGTTTATTGTTATATATCTCAGTTCAGAGTTGTAGTCAATGCCCCTAGTAATAAAAATAGGAAGAAACACAAATACAGTAAAAGCAGATGAATAAAGTGCAATTTTATATATATATATATATATATATATATATATATATATATATATATATATATATAAAACAATAGAAAACAAACAAACTGATTTAAAAAAGTTACCCAATTAACCAGAAAAAAGCTCAAAATTGGGCCCTGTTCCAGCAGTCTTCAATCAGACAAGTTCTAAACTTCACACTCCCGCAACTAGGGTGCAGGAGAACCTTTTCCAAAAAAGATGGCCTGGATCAGTGCTCTTGTTATACAAACCAAGCTAGATTCAGCAGGCCTGAATCTGGTCCTATGCTACAGCAACAAGGCGCACCAATTTCAGAAAGAAACAGTTCAAATAAGCAGGCACAATAAGCCTGTGACCAGAAATTCCCAGCTCCGAAGGGCAGAATCCAGCCTCTCCTCCCACAAGAGGGCAGACCACAACCCTTCTTAATGTAGAATAACTGGCCTGAAGCCCATGTGTTTAAACCAGAACTAATACACTTTTAGAATAGCAGACACTGAGCCTTCAATCAGCAATTCCCAGCTTAGAAGGATGTAAGCTACCTGTCCTGCCACAACAGTACAGACCACAAACCCTCTTAATGTAAAACAACTGGTATGAAGCCCAAGTGCTTATACCAAAAGATTTAGAATAACAGTTACAATTTAATCAGGCTTCTACCAAGCAGTAATAAATGCAGCAGAATAAATAAAATTGAGTACTTTTAAAAAGAAGCAAAAGCAAAATATTATTTATTATTAAATAGTTTAAAACCTTTCAATTGTGGCTGGTTTGTTTAGAGTACTTGCATATGTATTTGGTGACACTGCACAGGCCACTCTTAAACAGCCTTAAAGTTTTGGGCACAGTTACCATTTGGATAATAGTAACATTGCACAGTAGAATTGGTCACCCTTTGTGTAGGGCCTTAAAATAGCTGATAAAGGGTGGTTGGTGGCAGTGATTTCTACCTTATAGTCTGGGCAGCAGGGGGCATAGCTATTGAAGTTCCCAGGGTCTGTAGAGGTACCCCCTTTGTGGACTGAGACCACTGTTGCTGTAAGCCAGTGTTCAGGTACATATCCTGTAGTAAGGCTAAGGTTAAATAGCATTTTTATGTGCGGGTTTAGCTCCTCTTGGAGTTCATGTAGCACACCGAACCGGGATACCGTCAGGTCCCATTGATGCTGTGTTTTTAGCTTTGTTGAGGGCGGTTTTCACTTGGACATCTGAGATGACAGGGAGATTACATTCCGCTGGGATAAGTATTTCTTCTTTTGGGGGTGAGGGAGGGGAGAAATTTGGACTGAACCTGTCAGCCAGAATGTTGGCAATATCTGTGGGTTCAGTGTATTTTTTGTGGTTGTGAACTAACTCTGAGCATATCTGAGGGTTTCCGCCCAGGTTTCTAACATAGCTGAAGAAGGCTTTGTGGTTATCTTTAGTGTCCTTAGCGATTTTTCTCTCAAAGTTGGCCTTGGATATTTTTATGAGAAAACGTAGTTTTCTGCTAATGTTGATCAGAGATGTCTTCCCTTTATGGGATTTTGCTCTGACGTGCAGTAGCTTCCTTCTTTTGTTATACAGTTTGTTAATGGCTGAGGTCCAACAGACAGGACGCTTGCCTTTGGTGGAGAGGGACTTGGATTTATTTGGGATAGCATGATCCATGCATTCTTGGAGATGTCCATAGAAAGCATTTGTGAAGGATTCAGCATTGTGGGATGTGGTATCCACTGGCCCAGTGGGCTTAAAGGATACCATCTCAGTCTTAAGAAGAGTGAAGTCTGCTTTTGAGAAGTTTTTCACTGTGGTCTTTTGTGCTGGGGTGGAGGTGGGATATGTATATCCAGGTTGATTAGTTTGTGGTCAGATCTCACTAGTGAGGGGTATACCTTCGGTGTGGAGCATTTTGTCCCCATGTTTGTGATGATCAGGTCTAGTATATTATCTCCCCTAGTGGGAGAGGTAACTAGTTGTTCCAGTGCATTTGAATTTATGAATTCCAGGAACCTTTGGGCTAGGGTGTTAGGGCTAGAATAATGTACCCAATCTATGTTTGGGTAGTTGAAGTCTCCCAGTATGATGGTATTTTGTGATACATTCATATCCTCCAATGTCTTCAGGAAGGCTGAGTGGGGTTCCTGAGATTGGGAGGGTGGTCTGTAACATGCTACCAGTTGTATAGCAGTTTTGCCTATGGTTAGTTGCACCTGTATGGTCTCTGATGCTTCATGTGTTGCTACTAACCTGGAGGTGTGGGTGTCCTTGATGAATATGGACACTCCCCCCTCCCTTTGAGGTTCAGCCCGGGTTTTGGGGCCGAAAAGCATGATACGAGGTATAGCCTGGTAGTGCTGGGGTGCTCTCAGGAGCCTTGAACCAGGTTTCAGTTACTGCACAGACGTCGATGTTCTCCATACTGAGGAGTGCATCGAATGCCTGTATCATGAGATTTAGACTTCTGGCATTGAGCAGCATTACCCTTAGTTTTTTTCCATTTTTGTTTTCTACGGAGGTGGGTTTGTCTTTTGAGCCTTGCCTAAAAAAGAAACAGAGAAACCTCCTTCTATCCAAGTAATGTATGGGCAAACACAGAGATTTGTAACACAGCCCTGAATTCAGCACTAACCTGAAAACTGGACTATACTAGCTTAGAAAGGTGGGAAACAAGTATATATATTTTTTCAGAAAATAAAGCAGATACAATTAAAAAAAAAACACTTTAAATGCACAGAAATAGATGCTTATTGTTATATATCTCAGTTCAGAGTTGTAGTTAATGCCCCTAGTAATAAAAATAGGAAGAAACACAAATACAGTAAAAGCAGATGAATAAAGTGCAATTTATATATATATATATATATATATATATATATATATATATATATATATATATATATATATATATATATAAAACAATAGAAAATGAACAAACTGATTTAAACGTTACCCAATTAACCAGAAAAAAGCTCTAAATTGGGCCCTGTTCCAGCAGTCTTCAATCAGACAAGTTCTAACTTCACACTCCCGCAACTAGGGTGCAGGAGAACCTTCTCCAAAAAATATGGCCTGGATCAGTGCTCATGTTATGCAAACCAAGCTAGATTCAGCAGGCCTGAATCTGGTCCTATGCTACAGCAACAAGGCGCACCAATTTCAGAAAGAAACAGTTCAAATAAGCAGGCACAATAAGCCTGTGACCAGAAATTCCCAGCTCAGAAGGGCAGAATCCAGCCTCTCCTCCCACAAGAGTGCAGACCACAACCCTTCTTAATGTAGAATAACTGGCCTGACGCCCATGTGTTTAAACCAGAACTAATACACTTTTAGAATAGCAAACACTGAGCCTTCAATCAGCAATTCCCAGCTTAGAACGATGTAAGCTACCTGTCCTGCCACAACAGTACAGACCACAAACCCTCTTAATGTAAAACAACTGGTATGAAGCCCAAGTGCTTATACCAAAAGATTTAGAATAACAGTTACAATTTAATCAGGCTACTACCAAGCAGTAATAAATGCAGCAGAATAAATAAAATTGAGTACTTTTAAGAAGAGGCAAAAGCAAAATATTATTTATTATTAAATATTTTTAAACCTTTTAATTGTGGCTGGTTTGTTTAGAGATATTTAAGCTCTTAGAGTACTTGCATATGTATTTGGTGACACTGTGCAGGCCACTCTTAAACAGCCTTAAAGTCTTGGGCACAGTTACCATTTGGATAATAGTAACATTGCACAGTAGAATTGGTCACCCTTTGGGAAGGGCCTTAAAGTAGCTGATAAAGGGTGGTTGGTGGAAGTGATTTCTACCTTATAGTCTGGGCAGAAGAGGGCATAGCTATTGAACCTGTGCCTGCCTTCCCCAGGAGTATCTGTGTGTTTGTATATAAACAAATCTCAAAGTTCGTGTGTGTGTGTGTGTGTGTGTGTGTGTGTGTGTGTGTGTGTGTGTGTGTGTGTGTGTGTGTGTGTGTGTGTGTGTGTGTGTGTGTGTGTGTGTGTGAGTGTGCGTCAGCTACATGGGCAGGAACATGAAGCACTGGTTGGACAGAGAAGGTGCTGGAGGTTTTGGCTTGACCACTCAGCTGAAATCTTAACCCTATAGCTGTGCCAGTGCGGCATCTTATTGGGGATCTGGAGAGAGAGGGAGAAACCAGCCCTAGACTGACTGTGATCTCTGTGTGCTCTTAAGGGAAATTGTACTTTACTATGTGTGTACTTGTCATCCTTCCAATGTGCATGTCACTCACTGGTGTTAGTGGTGAGGATTGTAGCTTCTTGATTATTGGGCCAGGGCAGGGGCATCACACTCACATTTCGGCTTTTTCGGATTTTTCCCATTTTCTGGTTTGACAGGTCTTTTGTCTGTATTCATTTAAATCCCGTTTGTCAGTTTTGCATGCCATTTCCTTAGCCTTTGCTGAAGTTCCTGTTCATATTTTGATAGTTATGGCAAATTGTCTGCATGCAGCAGCTTTGTTGATCAACCCTGTCCAGCGTGTTTGCTAATGTAGTTCTTCATCAGTATGAACAGCAGTGGGTTCAGAGCTGAACTCTGGTGTACACCCATTCCTGTGTGAGTCCAACATTATTTGTACGTGTCACTGAGTCCTTGTACATAGTCTGCACTAATTCTACCAATGTTTCTGGGACTTAGAACCATTTCTAAAATGTCAAAATCTGCTCTCTTGGGACCTTGTTATATCATTTATTTATTTTCTTGCTAATGAGTACTGGGAAAGTCTGTCTGGATCCAATGCCTATTTTGAGCAGAAGTCCAGGGAGAAAAACTAAAAGTAACGTTAAATGTACAATATAACAAAGTTTAAACAAGGTCTAAAGACATATGTACGGAATACTTCCATTCGTTAAAATTGAATATACAGAAGATGTCACACATAGATATAAGATGCAGCAAGTTCTAAATAGTATAAATGAAATAAAATTGCTAATCAATAGAGAGCATCAAACTTTGGTAGCTAAAGTAATGTGATATGCATCTATAATCATGATGACTAGTAAGCTAAAAAAAGAACAAAAGTGTCTATTCTTCTTATAAGAGAAGTGTAATAAATTCACTTCTGTAAGACCTAAAGACCAAGTTGGAAAAAATGGTTTAGTAGGTAGGTGGAAGAAATGATGATTATTTGTATATTTTTAACCTGCACATTCAGAACATTTGCAAATTCCAACCCAAATTTGGTTGCTGGGAATGGCACAACAGGCACTCTTCTTACTTTTACTGCTGAAGGTTGGGTTCTGTTCCCACACCAGATGAATGGATTGTTGACACTGTAATGCAGCATACATACTCATAACACCTTTTTGTCTCTAAGCTTATTTTAAACTTATTAATCTGTGAAACTCTAATGGAGATCAAATTCATCAGCAAATATTGTAAACAGACAATTGATGTAACCATATATGTTTAAGAGTTCTGCAGTTCTATGCATATTAACATGAACAGTGCATAAAACATACATTAAATGTAGTGAAACTTTTGCTTTGAAACAGACATTCCAATTAAAGAAAGATATAACTTAAAATTATCAAGTAGAAATGTCTTGCAAAATATAACTCACAAATTACAAGTGTCTGCTATTTGCTAAAGAGGACAGCCAGCCCTAAACTTAAACCTAAAACTAAGTTCCCAAAACAGCTGGGTTTGTTAATGTGTAGTGTGGTAAACTGGCCACTGAAATGTATAGGTTCATAGGTGTGTACTAGGCTAACGGCCCTGGAGCCTATATAAGCCTAGCCCATGAAGATTCACTGGCATCATGCCCCCAAAGTTAGTTCCCAGTGCCCCTGTCAAGCAAGACCACGGAAGTGATCCCTGGGGTAAACTTCCTATTACCCACCCACCCACCCGTCAAGATTTCTCTTAAAGAGGGCCAGTGAAGTGCTTTGCTTGATGTGAAAGGGAAGTTTGTTCCAGAGTATGGGAAGTCTCTGGGTTAGGAACCTGTCCCTCCAGCATGTTCTGTTTATTGTGGTAATGAGGTTAAGGTCTCTGGAGCATGTGGCACGGAGGGATTGGGATTTCTTTAGATGCAGCATATTTAGCAGCTCTGGGTCAGACATGGCTTTGTAGGTCAAGCAGAGATCACCTCTAAGTAGGCAATAAGAGACAGAGTATAGCTGGAGTTTTTTGAGGCTGTCCATATAGGGCATGTGTCTAAGGCCTATGATCCTCTTAGTGAGGTATTTTTGTGGCCTTTCCAGTTGTTGTCGGTGTCTAGTGAGGTAAATACCAAATGGGGCATTGCATTCTATAACAGGTCTAAGGAGGGATAAGTAGAGAGGGATTATGACCTCTTTTTTCCTGGATGATTAACCTTCTGTAATGAGATGTGCCACATAGAAGGCCTTTCTGACTACAGTGGCAATGTGGTTATCAAAGGAGACGTTGCTGTCAACCTGTGTCCCCAGGTCTCTTAGCACACCTTCAGTGTTTAGTGGACTACCGCCTATGTGGTAGTTCACGGGCACTGACATTTCCCAAAGGGAATGACAATGCACTTTTTGGCATTGAGCTTAAGGCCATGGTTCTGGCACCAGTCATTGGTGTCAGTGAGGCCTTTTTGTAGAATGTCTACATCAGTTGGAGAATCAATAATGGCTCCAAGTTTGCAATCATCTGTGAACTTGATCAGCCAGAGTCCCTTTGTGTTGGCTTGAACTTCAGAGAAGTAGATGCCAAACAGGAGAGGACCTAGGACCGATCCCTGTGGGACACCACTTGCTACTGGTTGGTGGTCCGCTACTTTCACAGTGTGGGTTCTATCAGTGAGCCAGTTGGTGACCCATCTTATTACATAGGGGATTATGCCTAGTTTAGTGAGTCTATCTATGATTCCTGAGTGAGGGATGGCATCAAAGGCCTTGGGAAGATCTAGGTAGGCTGTGTGAACTACCTTGTCCTATCCACAGCTCTGGTGACAGACTCAAAGAAGTCTATCAGATTGAGCAGGCTTGATCTACCTTTCACAAACCCATACTGCATGGGGTCTAGAGTTTGGAGATTCCCTATGTCCTTATTTATAAGGTCCATGATGATGCGCTCCATAGCCTTATATATCAGACTCGTCAGGCTAATGGGGCGGTAGATCTCAGGGTCTGTAGTCACTCCCCCTTTCAGTAGGAAGAAAGCCTGAAATGAGGCTGTGATTGAACAGAGTACTCAGGTGTGATGCCAGTTCACTTTGTAATTTATGTAGAACACAGCCAGGGATATTATCACGTCCCATGGAAGCTGTATTCTTGGCTTTGTACAGTGTGTTTTTTTTTATCTGTGTAGCCATGATAATAGGGACTTGACATTCCTCAGGTATTGTGATAGGCACTTTAGGGGGTGAAAAGGGGGTAAAGTTCACACTGAACCTGTCGGCAATATGTTGGCAATATCAGTTGGTTCTGTATATGTATTGCCATTGTGCTGTAACTCAGAACAGATCTGAGTATTGCCGTGTAGATTCTTGGCATAACTATAGAATGCCTTGTGGTTGTTGTTTTCATAGCTAGCTTTAGAGGATTTGATGATGGAGCTCAGTTTTTTGCTGAGGCTAACAAAGGAGTTTTTCCAGTCTTGGGACTTCACCCTTTTCTGCAACAGTTTTTGCCTACTGTTGCAGAGTTTGTGTATGGTGGGGGACCACCAGAGTGGCTTCCTTTTTTGGAGGAGAGTGCCTTGGTTCTGTTTGGTATGGCCTGTTCCATGCACTTGTGTATGTGCTCATACAGTGCATTGATGTATGATTCAGCAGTCATGCACATAATTTCCATTTGCATGGGTGTCGTGAAGTTAGCCACATCTGTTTTTAGAAGCCCAGAATTGGCTTTGGAGATGTCTTTTGCAGTGGTTTCCTTTGGGGGGGTGAGGGTGGGATGTGGATATCCATGGTAATTAGCTTGTGGTCAGATCTGACCAGGGAGGAGTTGATTACAGGTGCAGAGCAATGGTCACCATGTTAGTAATGACCAGGTCAAGCATGTTTCTACCCCTGATGGGGGTAAGAATGAATTGGTCCAGGGTATTGGAATTAATACATTCCAGAAAATGCTGAGCAAGTGTGTTGGTACATGAGTAATTTTCCCAGTTAATGGAGGGGTAGTTAAAGACTCCCAGTATAAGGGTATTGGGTTTTACCCTAATATTTTCCAGTATGTTTAGGAATGTGGAGTGGGGGTCTTGGACATGGTGGGGGATCTATAGCTGGCTACACCTTGGATTGCAGTTTTACCCAGTGTTAGTTGTACCTGAAGTATCTCTGCTGCGTTATGTTGGTCTACTAGTCTAGAGCTGTGCATATCCATTATGAATATGGAGACACCACCCCTTTTAGTGCTTCAGTCCAAGTTTAGGGGCCAAAAGGTGTGGTATGAATTAAAGCCTGGTACTGCTGGGGTGCTCTCCAGAGCCTTAAACCAGGCCTCGGTCACTGCACAGATGTCGATGTTCTCCATTTAAAAAAGTGCTTTGAGGGAGTGTATTTTGAGATTTAGACTTCTAGCATTGAGTAGCATAATCCTCAGATTTCATTTGCTTGTAGCTGTTATGGTGATAATTTTGTCTTTAGGATATTGCCTAAAAAAGGCACTATAGGGGTGGCAAGAACCTTGGCCAGTATTCGGAATCGTTGGGGTGACAGGTACAGGTCATCTCTGGCAAAGCATCGAGATCTGTCAATCATGTCATCCCAGGCAGACAGATACGGGATCTCCTTAGAATGACACCAGAAACTTAGCCAATTGTTGAAGTCAATCATTTTCTGCTTGTACTGTGATATCATTCTGGGTGACTGTAGGATGCTACTCAGAGCAAGGTTCATACCTGCCTGGGCTACAAGATCAGAGAGCTCCTCTATGTCTCTTTTCATGTAGTCCAGGGAGGTACATCTCAGGTCATTCACACCAACATGGACAATGACAGAGTCATATTTGTACCTGTTGTGGAGTGACCTAAGTGCATGTGTTATGTGGTGGATCCTGGGACCCGACAGGCAGCTGACCATAATTTTCTCCCTATTCAACCTAGTGAGTGGGACATCAGTGTGCCTTACTATTGCATCACCTATGACTAGTGTATTGGGTAAGTTGTTTTGCCTTATGGGCTTTGGTTGCGTGGCACACAGTTTATGTGAACTATGTGTCTCATGGTTTGTGCTGGGATGTGGTGGTTGTTTGCATTTCTGCCTCAGAGATCTCTGTTGTTTGGGCAGATTTTTATTGAGAGCCTCCACGAAAGTAGGTGCATGTTTTGTGTTACTATGTGAGGGTTGTGGTGGTGTATGTTCTGGAGGGTTATGTGTTGAATGTGGTGTGATGCAGGTGATATCCTTCTCCTCTTGACTGGCTAATCCAGTCTTGGCTGGAGAGTGCTTGGCTTCTAATTTGGCTATATATGGGCATCTGTCACAAGTCTGAGTGTAGGGAGGTAAGAGGAGAGGGTTGTCTGTGCACATGAGG
The DNA here is from genome assembly GCF_019279795.1 of Protopterus annectens. Lineage (NCBI taxonomy): Eukaryota > Metazoa > Chordata > Ceratodontiformes > Protopteridae > Protopterus > Protopterus annectens. The sequence continues at coordinate 1,038,810,550 of NC_056726.1, read as the reverse complement.
CAGTTGCTACATTGCCTCAAGATGCCTAAGTTCACCAGGTTGACGCACAGGAACTGACCTTTAGACATGCCTGAATATGAGCTCAATATATTGAGTACTGAAGCCTTTTACAGGAAAAATGTTACGCAAAGTGTCTGAGTCTGTACAGAGCACTGCCAAACACTCGAGGGGAAACCAATACAGAGACCCTGAAAATTTAAGGATGAAGTATTTAGGCACATATTCTGAAGTTAGGAAGAAATCAAACAGTTCCTTAAATGAAATGATATTGGCATGCTGATACTGAATGAATGCCAACAATACATGTCTGGCTCACTGGCATTGCCAGTCATGCCAAATGACAGTTTGTATCACATTTTCTCCACATTAGCTACAGCTGTGTTTTTGTTGTTTGTAGTCTGTGCCATGTTCCTAGCTCATAGCGATGATACCGGAGTTAACAATGATTTAAAACAGTCTGTGCCATGTTCCTAGCTCATAGCGATGATACCGGAGTTAACAATGATTTAAAGCAGTCTGTGCCATGTTCCTAGCTCATAGCGATGATACTGGAGTTAACAATGATTTAAAGCAGTCTGTGCCATGTTCCTAGCTCATAGCGATGATACTGGAGTTAACAATGATTTAAAACAGTCTGTGCCATGTTCCTAGCTCATAGCGATGATACCGGAGTTAACAATGATTTAAAGCAGTCTGTGCCATGTTCCTAGCTCATAGCGATGATACTGGAGTTAACAATGATTTAAAGCAGTCTGTGCCATGTTCCTAGCTCATAGCGATGATACTGGAGTTAACAATGATTTAAAACAGTCTGTGCTATGTTCCTAGCTCATAGCGATGATACTGGAGTTAACAATGATTTAAAGCAGTCTGTGCCATGTTCCTAGCTCATAGCGATGATACTGGAGTTAACAATGATTTAAAACAGTCTGTGCCATGTTCCTAGCTCATAGCGATGATACTGGAGTTAACAATGATTTAAAGCAGTCTGTGCCATGTTCCTAGCTCATAGCGATGATACTGGAGTTAACAATGATTTAAAGCAGTCTGTGCCATGTTCCTAGCTCATAGCGATGATACTGGAGTTAACAATGATTTAAAACAGTCTGTGCTATGTTCCTAGCTCATAGCGATGATACCGGAGTTAACAATGATTTAAAGCAGTCTGTGCCATGTTCCTAGCTCATAGCGATGATACTGGAGTTAACAATGATTTAAAGCAGTCTGTGCCATGTTCCTAGCTCATAGCGATGATACTGGAGTTAACAATGATTTAAAGCAGTCTGTGCCATGTTCCTAGCTCATAGCGATGATACTGGAGTTAACAATGATTTAAAGCAGTTGTTAGAGACAGCAGGTGCTGCATTAACCAATACTTCTGGAAGCAGTTTGAAACATGATAACAGTTATTCAACAGCTTCAGCATTTACATTCGTCAAGCTGGTAGCTCATTGCTAAACTATAGTGTGTGTGTGTCTTTCGGCTTTTCCCGGTTAGGGGTCGCCACAGCGGAACTCCGGTCCGCTAATGATTGGCAGTAGAGTTCACTCCAAAATAAAGTGGAGCTCATGTAACAGATAATTGTTAGTAACGCTGAAATTTGTTATAATACTACTGAAACAGTACAACATGTACAACAAAAGATATTTGTAAAATCACGGATTGCCCCATTAACTCATACCTACCCAAGTACAAATTATCAATAATTAATACATAATTTAATTTTTATTTGATAACAACATTACTGAGATTGTTTGTCTCAGATCAATTTCTACCATGAAAAATGCCAAAAGGGCAATAATAAATGCAAGGTATGTGGACAGTTTAGAAGAGTGAATCAACCAACATGCCAGCATGATCTTGAGACATATGGAAATCGGAGAACAGAGAAAATATTCAAAGAAAAATGCTGAACATGCAAAACGTGATGTTGCTGGGAATAAGATGTCAGGTTTGAACTATGCACCTGCACGACAGAGATTTTAACCGCCATGCTTCCCACATGTAAGGCACACTCCTAATTTTTGTTGGCTCAAAAACCTCAGCCTAATTACCTTGTTTAAAATATAGTTACCAAATCATTGCTGTCCAGTGTATTTACTCACTGTACAAGTCGATGCTGCTTCCTGGACAGTCTCTCGGAATGATTTGTGAAGAGCAAATCATAATGCAATGCATTTTAATAGCATTATCTGACCATCATGCCTTGAACATAACATTCTAATCATTTTTGAAATATGTTTATTTCATTATCATGACACTCAAAAGATTATCTTGACGAGAGTGTTTAAATATCATGGTGAAAAAAGCACACAAATAAAAGCAAGTGTCCAGAACTGTGAAGAGAGAGGTGAGGTGGACAGTACTTAGTATTAATGACACAGTCATAGACAGAAAAAAACGGGACGTTACTCTGTTACTCTGTTACTAAACTTTAGCAATAAAATGCAGTGCTGAGCTTACAAATGTTATTACTATCACTTTAGATGACATACAACTGTGATTGTTTCTGTCACTTAAAAATATAGTTTAAATTCTCAGCAGTAGGATTTGCAAACTTGACCCACCCACCTGGAATGTGTTCCTTTCTGACAGCAGGTCAGAGCAAACCTTTTAAGGTTTGAAAACCAAGATGAAAGAACACCTTCAGACAGATTTGTAATCACCAGCTGTTGCAGTATCCAACATATATTCCATTAGTCACCTGTGACAACTTACTGATTTCTAATTAGCAAAGTGTATGTAGCCTAACAGCATTGTATTTTCAGCTAGCTGTCTCCTGTATGGTTGTTATTCCTCATTCAATATTGTTGATGCCTGTTACATACTTGCTATTGTATATTTGTTTTCTTGTAAACATCACTGTATATTTGACTTCCTTGTACTAAATTCTACTTCAACTCTGCTCATACTGAACTCAGATCATGGCTAAAAGGTTGGTGGACCAATTCACTTGCTCACTTATCAAACTACAGTAAATTCATAAATAAATAGATACGTAGACAGATAAACAGATTAAAACTCTTGCAAGCTAGATATCTTCCTTCATTCCTCACTTTTTCATATGCAAGCAAAGAATTAATTAAGAACACATGCCTTTTCTGCACTGCCAGTGCCACATGCCTTTTCTGCACTGTCAGTACCACATGCCTTTTCTGCACTGTCAGTACACCACATGCCTTTTCTGCACTGTCAGTACACCACATGCCTTTTCTGCACTGTCAGTGCCACATGCCTTTTCTGCACTGTCAGTACCACATGCCTTTTCTGCACTGTCAGTGCCACATGCCTTTTCTGCACTGTCAGTACCACATGCCTTTTCTGCACTGTCAGTACCACATGCCTTTTCTGCACTGTCAGTGCCACATGCCTTTTCTGCACTGTCAGTACCACATGCCTTTTCTGCACAGTCAGCGGCACACGCCTTTTCTGCACTGTCAGTACCACATGCCTTTTCTGCACTGTCAGTGCCACATGCCTTTTCTGCACTGTCAGTACCACATGCCTTTTCTGCACTGTCAGTGCCACATGCCTTTTCTGCACAGTCAGCGGCACACGCCTTTTCTGCACTGTCAGTACCACATGCCTTTTCTGCACTGTCAGTACCACATGCCTTTTCTGCACTGTCAGTGCCACATGCCTTTTCTGCACTGTCAGTACCACATGCCTTTTCTGCACAGTCAGCGGCACACGCCTTTTCTGCACTGTCAGTACCACATGCCTTTTCTGCACTGTCAGTGCCACATGCCTTTTCTGCACTGTCAGTACCACATGCCTTTTCTGCACTGTCAGTGCCACATGCCTTTTCTGCACTGTCAGTGCACCCCTTTCCTTTCATGACCAATCAACGTATCTCTGCCTTTCTAGTCTTTCCTAGACGTTAAGGAATCCTTTCTTCTATTCCTTTACTCATTCTGCCAATTCTTTTTCTAGATTTTTCAGTTCTTTCTAGCCCTTTTTCTGTCCTTTTTATATGTACGCCTACAGTACTCACTTCGCTTTTTTAATACAATAAAAACGGTTAGTGTGATTTCAAGATTGTGGCTGCAAGGCTGTGCTTTCCTAGCCCTTGAGTTTTCACCTGATTTTTTTTAACAATGTTACAGCGGCTTCTTTGACTAAGACTGCTTCAGACTATATATCATACAGTCTGTTGCTACATTTCATCATCCTTTCTGCTGATTTACAGTTGTTTTATTTCTTTCAGTATTCTACAAGTTTCAGTAAACCTACAGTCTGACTTTTTGCCACCACTGCAAGGAAAACGGGTGAGGAAATGGAATAACAAAATACAAAGAAAAAAAAAATCTTCCAATTCAACACCAGAGAAAGAAACTAAACCTAAAAGGCAAAACAAAAAATATCAGAAAAGGAAGAGAGAAATTTGATTATTTTAAAGTCTACAATTGATACAAAGCTTCCTGTTATTGATCTTCGAAAAAAAGCATTGCAGACATTGCAGTTGGCTGTAAAAGCAACGGCTGCAGAATTCAGTAGTATTAAAACAGCTTTCGCTAAATTAGTCTTTAAGATTGTGAAATGTTTATAATTTCAGTCTGTGAGGACAATGTTTCTAAAGCTACATCTAAAATCGATTTGCATGAACATTTTTTTTTCTATTAAATATAAACTGATTGATTCAGAAACAAGAAGAAGAGATAATATCCTCTTTGTCAGCTTGCATGAAAAACACGACTGGGATGCTTTTTTCTAACTTACTTAGATTCAAAGAAAAATAATTCATCTTACTAGAAATGGCATACAGGCTACACTCCTGATTCACCTAGACTAATTTACATCAAATTATTAAACTTTCGATACAAGGATACAATCTTTAAATCTGACAAGTATAAAACACATTTTACTTGGCAAAATTGCCAGATAAAAATCTTTTTAGACATTCCAGTAGAATATAAATTAGTATGAAGAGGATTAAGCCTTTTTTTGTCAGTTCCTGACCATTTGTTTTCAGATGCTGTATCCAGCTGCGTCGATGTTCGCGCATCAAATATGAATTTCAGTGAACTCCTTATAATCGAACATTAAACAGTGAAACTGTAAACTACCAAATTGCTTAACATCATAAAATAATTTATCGAATGACCATAACTGGCCAACAACCAGGAAGTACTGTGATGCATAAGGCAACCAAAGGAAGCATTTTTTTTAAATTTGCCCTATTCCTTACCATAGTGCGATCTCAGAGTTGGTATATATAGTTGGGGGTGTGGGGGGAGTGAAATCCCCACCTTGGTTTATTATGTTCGCGATGTTAGCCATCTATGGCCATTCAATGAATTATTGTTTGATGTTAAGCATTTTTGGTAGTTTAAAGTTTCGCTGTTTAATGCTCAATTATAAGGCATTCACTGTAATTTGTATTTGATGCGTGAACATAGACCTTATCCAGGTAAACTGAGATTTTTTTTTCTCACTGGAACAGCTGCAGCTGTAAAATAGCCGATCATAAATGAAAAATATAATTTTTGACAAACATTTTCTTTCATACCTTAATGAAAGTGTTTTAAACTATTCAGTTTGTGAAGCCTTCCAAGCCTTCTCACTCTCCAAGCTATTCGCTAGATGTAGTTTTGATGCTGTTTATTATTTTGCCAGTCAAGTTATTTAAATTTCCAAAAGAAGCAGTTTCCATCAGCAGATCCTGTAATTATTTGAGCAGTTTTAATTAGTTGCATTATTACCGTATTCATGATACTGTCATTTGTAGAAGTCTCTTTTTGTATCGGTATTCTGTGTCCAAACCAGCAAATTGTTTGGCTCCTTTTGCCACTTGTTAGGATATATTAATCTGCAGGAAGTAGTTTTTGGAGTTCTGTACAGGATGCATGTGTTAAATTATATTCTAATATACACACACCACTCTTAAAAATTGTCATTTTGCTTTATACTTTGTTTTCTTACTACTGTTCTGTAATGAAGCATTCATTCATTGCTTAGCATTGGTACAGTGTAGGTGAAATGGCATTTTGTAAATGATTTTTTAAATAGGGTACTGTACAAATTAATTTTACTTTGATGTCTGCTCTTGTCTAAAATCTGTCCTTTTCTCAGCTTGCAGCTAGGAGTGCATGATTTAGCCCAGGTGCATCCTGGTTTGCACGTGCTCACATGCTCACAAAGCAGTGGATATTCCTAGTATGCGTTAAACGATGCTTCTCCTGAACATTTGCTTGGCACAGGGATTATAACACTGAACTCATTTCAGCTTTGTCTTCATTGTAGCTTACAATTTAAACATGATTTAATAACATAATTTACTGTTATTACTATTAATCATAATTTTTCATTCCATTATTCATGTATTAATTACGTTTTAAACCACTTCGGTATCCAGAGTTGATTCAATATTGCCCTAATGGATTTCAGCCTATTCTTTATAGATCTATCAGAGTGGCCTTATGCCAAATAGTTTTATTTATAGACAGCTTTCCTTTCATGGATATTATAAGTTTTACCTCCCTATTGTAACTCAAATTGGCCAAATTTATTATTGTATCTTTGCATTTTCTGGGCCAGGGAAAAAAGTCTTGGAACCTTAGAAACATTCAAGTCCACCATAAGAGAAAGTTATTTTGCACTTATTCTATAATTCAGAAGTTAACATTATTATACTGACACTTAAAAAAAAAACTTTATTAAAGTAGAACAGTGGATTTGGTAATCCATGTTTAGCTTATGAATGCCTATTGTTTTCTGGTGAATCATACATTTCTGAGACAATAACCATACCTGTTTATAATACCTTTATGCTTTTACACAGACTTTAGAGGAACTGTAAATCAATGCAGGGAAGTCTAGACAACATTCCAAAACATCCATTCGGGTCAGTGAGATTTGGACTATTTTACTGTTACTAGATACAATAAAATGCTAATGTCCAGCAAGAAGCCAACTGTACATCATCAAAGCAGAGATAAGAGATGCTGGTAGTAAGATACCTCATTGCACACTTCATTTTATATATAGCATTCACTAATCTAAATATTTTCTATTTTTCAAGATTTTTTTTTCTTATCTGCACCAATACCTAGAGGTTTTTGCCTACATCCACTCATCGATCCATTCATCTGTTAAGCATCTGTGTTTTTGGAAAATGCAGTTATGTAAGTGTCATTTTTATCTCTTCTTTTATCACACTTCCAGAGACCACCACGTCTATTTGCAACATTTAACTTTTTATTCCAGTGGTATAAAAACAGAACAATATAAAAAGCTTTTCATAAGCACTTTCGGGTATTAATGTACCCTTCTTCAGACAAATAGCTATTGATATCTGAACAATCATTTAAATAGTCAAAAAGGCACCAAAAATCCACCTTAAAGAAACATTACCTATATTCACCATGAGATGTCAGCATATACATTTCATATTACTTGTTTTTCGTTCTCTATATAATAACATATCCCACTGTCATCTATATGTTTTTCATAGTAAAATCAGTCATATAGACAGTAAATTTCATTCAGTTATTAAAATATTTCATATAGCTAATAGCCATCACATATCACTTTCATCTTCTTATGATTAATAAATATATAATATAAATATAATAATAAAATAAAAATAAAACAAATCAATAAAAATAGAGAATATGAAAATATCTATTAAAATAAAAATATATATTTATATATAAACATACATTGTTTATTCAAATCCGTTAAATATCATTAAATATATATGAATTATAGCAATCTCCTGATGTACAAAAATAATATATAATAATATATGTTATTTAAACTAGTGTTGGAATACAAATTATAGAAGGTAAACGTGTATCTGATATGGAATTAGCTTTCAAACGGTTATTGAAAGCGGAAGCGAATGCTTTATTGCAGTTTCAAAAGACTGATTTATTGAATGCTAAAAACAAAGAGCATAACACAGACTATGCTCTTAAAATTATGCAGCACACACGCAAGATTGAAAATTTATTTAACAAGCTTAAAAACACCCAATGGCAGTGTAAACACATGGAGGCATGCCTTTGCTTTCATGTAGTGTCAAGAGGCCTTAGAATTCTAAAAATGCCGACATTCGGAACATTGTATCCAGAGCTTCTTGCCAGATGGCAGAAGCTCAACATCGAAACCAGCTATGCATATATGAAATTGCTCATTGAACAATATATAATAATTGAGAATAATATTAATCATGAAATTATAGAACAACAAATGATAATTAAATCACTTTTCAATGAGGTGGACTGCAATGAATTTTATGAAAATATGGGTTCCTATGTGAATATCCTTGAACGCAAGTTATTACTGGCAAAAAAGAAAAACTTGAACGAGACCTTAAAGATTTTAATCTAGGTCATGTCTTCTCTTGGCCGAGAGAAGCACAGCGACTGGGGAGAACTGGAGAGCGAGGCCATGGAGGCTATAGTAAACAGGCTCATATGGATGACCAATCGGAGGTTCTGAATGGTATGAATAATTCCGAACAGGTTCATACAGAAGACCAGTCCGATGTTTTGAATGACATCAACACTTCCAGACAGCCAGTGGAAGAAAGAGGAAATCGACAAAATAGTCAAGAAAAAACAAAAGCTCTAGTCGGTAGCTGTGAGGTCAAGCTAACGGCAAATGCGAGTCGACCTAAAGATAATGGAATAATATCTAATGTTAAACATATCAGCTTAATAGAAGAAGAAGTGACAGCATCTACATCAAATCATGAGAATACCAGTCAAACTGCGATATATGAGACTGGGAACTCTAATGTTGATGTCAGAAGAAAGATAGTACCGAGAAGTGCAACAGTCTTTTTTAGATCAAACTGTCCATTCATTCCCGCTTCCCATCAGGGAAACGAAGAAATGGACTCCTGTAAGGGTCAACAAAAAACAGAAAATGTCCAGAGAGCTGACACACCCACAGAGCAAATTACAGAAGTAAGTGACTCTGAATTAGTATTGAATTTATCTAAATATCCATTACAGACTCATGAAAGGACATTGCTCAACAAAGGTCTTTCTTTCATACCTTCAAAGACTGCTGATATAACTGAATTTATTTTAGATATTAAGAAATTTGTCAGGAGCATAGCTCTGAAAATGTTATATAAGAATGAATCTGTACATGGTGCATCTATCTATAAAAAACCTAGTGTCTTTACACCCTATATACATCCTATTCTTGAAGCATTTGAACAATCAGTAGAAAGAGATTTAATAGAATTGTGGAACAACAGAACTGGGAATAGTCATAAGTTCTACAATTTAAGTAGTAAAGAATACGAGGATTTATATAGCTTCAATAAGAATGAAGAAATTATAATAAGGCCTGCCGATAAAGGGGGTGCCATTGTCATCGTGGATAGGCTATTTTATGATGAAACAATGAGAACTATGCTACAAGAAGATGACACATATAAATTGATTAATAAAGTTCAGCTTAATAAATAATTAACAATATGCATAGTAATTTATATGACCTACTTATGTCAAATGTTATAGATGTGGATCCATACAAATATTTTTTAGTTGAATTACCCACCATACCAACAATCAGAGGTCTTCCAAAGGTTCATAAAAATTTATATGAACCTAAAATGAGACCAATAGTTTAGAGTAGAGGGTGGTTGATGGAACCACTCTCTATATATGTTGAAAATCAACTCAAAGAGTTAGTATGGAGAACAAGAAGTATAATTAGAGAGACACAAGTTTTTTAATACATTTAATATAGAAATGGGAAATGGAATGAGTACATTAGATACATGGTTAGTAACCCTAGATGTTAAATCACTATGATTCCCAACAAGGAAGGACTTGAGTCTTTAAGACAATTTTTATGCTGTAATCATGTTGATTCTAACATAATAATGATATGCATGATGTTACTAGAACTAATATTAGAAAACAATGTCTTTATGTATAATGATGAATATTATCTACAGAAACAAGGAGTAGCAATGGGCACACCATGTGCAAATTCATATGCTAATTTGGTAATGGCCCATTGGGAGAAGACCTATATATTTGATGTTGAATATGCTAATAGAATTGTTTACTATAAGAGGTTTGTAGACGATGTGTTTTTTCCTTTGGAGAGGGACTGAAATTGATCTGATTAGATTTATAGAATATATCAATCAGACTACGAGCTTTTTGAGCTTTGAAGGTAAATGGTCAAAGACGGAGACTGACTTTCTAGACGTCTCCATTATTAGAAAAAATGAAACTTTTACTATAGCACTATATAGGAAGAACTGTAGATAAAATAACTTACTTCATCGTACAAGTATGCATCCAGGACATGTTTTTCAAAACATAGTGATAAATCAGGGGAGAAGAATATCACATCTAACCAGTGAGGATATTAAATGTAGTGAAACTATGAAGAAACTAAGGAATGAATTTTTACAAAGGGGATATTCAAATAGAGAAAGTGATGTCCTACTGGACCCTGCAATTATAGACAGAAAAGGGAAAGGGAAACCTTATTTTAGAAAGAAGGAAAGCTATATACTGCATAATGAGATGATGGATATTAGACAATCCAGAGTACAATTGAGGTTGAATATCCCTTTCTCTAATAATAATAAGGACATAAGTAAAGTCATTGACAAAAATTGGGCTATATTGTATGTTAATGATGAAATAAGGAACATAGTAGGACACAAACTCAGTTATAGTTATTGAAATAATAAGTCTCTTAAAAGGTTACTATGTTATGAAGGTGATAATAAAAAGAAAATTAAATCAAACAGACAAGGGACATTCCCTTGCAGAGGATGTAATCAATGTTCCTATATGATGGCAACAGATACATTTACCCACCCAGATACAAAGAGGATATATTACTTTAAGCAATATGCTGATTGTAAAACAAGAGATATATTTTATTTATCTAGTTTCTTAAAATGTAGTAGTTTTTATATAGATAAGACAAACAGGACACTGAGCGAGAGAGTGAGCGAACACATTTATGCAATAAATTGGGAAGATGAGACAAATGCATTGGCAGAACACGTATTACATAATGGGATGGATCATAAATTCAAGTTTATGGCCATAGAATTAATTGGAAAAAATAGTAGATTAGGGAATGTCAAGAAATTCACCGAGCAGGAGGAAATTAGATGGATTATTAGAATGCAGTCAGACAAAGGGAAGGGCTTGAATAATAGGACTACTCTCAAGCCATTCCTTAGAGATTGGCCACTAAGACACACCAATAAACAATAATTTGTATTCCAACACTAGTTTAAATAACATATATTATTATATATTATTTTTGTACATCAGGAGATTGCTATAATTCATATATATTCAATGATATTTAATGGATTTGTATAAACAATGTATGTTTATATATAAATATATATTTTTATTTTTATAGATATTTTCATATTCTCTATTTTTATTGATTTGTTTTATTTTTATTTTATTATTATATTTATATTCTATATTTATTAATCGTAAGAAGATGAAAGTGATATGTGATGGCTATTAGCTATATGAAATATTTTAATAATTGAATGAAATTTACTGTCTATATGACTGATTTTACTATGAAAAACATATAGATGACAGTGAGATATGTTATTATATAGAAAACGAAAAACAAGTAATATGAAATGTATATGCTGACATCTCATGGTGAATATAGGTAATGTTTCTTTAAGGCAGATTTTTTGGCACCTTTTTGACTATTTAAACGATTGTTCAGATATCAATAGCTATTTGTCTGAAGAAAGGTACATTAATACCCGAAAGCACTTACGAAAAGCTTTTTATATTGTTCTGTTTTTATACCACTGGAATAAAAAGTTAAACGTCGGAAATAGTCGTGGTAGTCTCTGGAAGTGTGATAAAAGAAGTTGTATTGTTTTTGTTCAGAGACCTTTATTCTGTAACTGCTTCTCTAATCTACATATCATTTTTATCTCTAAGTGTAGTATTCCTTCTGCAAAGTATGTTGGTCATCTAGATCCTATTTTAAAGCTTTATTTTAGATACACTAGACTTTTTGTACATAAAATTTACTATTAGTTAATGAGAGCTGACCTCTTGATGCTTGTGTTATGGTATACATGGACAGATGAACATAAAGTGATTTGTGGGACTGACTGTTGTGTTACTTAAAACATGAGTATGTGTGGACAGTATTATACTTATTAGTACATTTTTCCAAGATTTGTAAGACAAGTTTGTCCACTTCTCTAAAGGATGAAATGTGAATCTGTATTCTTTATTGGATTACTATGGTGAGAACACTGGGACAGGGCAATTCTGGACTACTTAGTGCTATATTTTCACTTGTTTATTGTTTTTAGTAGAATATTACATTTCTAATAAAGACAGCATGTGTTACATTGAGAGGAATTTTGAGAGATTCATTTGAATGATTTAGACAAATATCTCTCCATCTTCTATATCGCATACATTTATTTATTTTATTTATTTATTTTACATTTGTTGACCGGGCTAGTCTAGCTGGATATATGTCCATTTTCAGTAGAGGCCCGGGGAGAAAAGCTCCACACAGTTTCAACAATGTTAACATAAACAACATAATAGAAAAAAAAAAACATATTTATACATTTTATACATTTACTAACAGTGAGTCTGTCACTTATGAGTAGATAATAAGTAATGTAAAATTTTAATAGGCTTAGAATAGTTAATAAGACGGTACATTTATGTGTTGCTAAAAAAGTATTAGTTGCAGGAAAGAAGTTAGTAAAAGTGTTGATAGATAAAAGAGGAATATAATGAAAATATATGAAGGGGTTGTTAGGTAAAGTGTGTAGTAATGATATGAGTCAGTTTAAAAGATGTAGTAGTAGTATGGAGTGTGAGGAGAGGAAGCATGGTAGTATCTAGAAAAAAAAATAGAAATAAAGAAATATGGATAAGATAGGTTAGTGAAAGAGTAGGTTCAGAGATGAGAAATTTTAGATGAGTAAGTCAACAGTAGATAGGTTGGTCAGTCTGGTTTAGAACAGGGGCATATCCAGTGTGTTTTAGGTGGAGTTTAAGCCTATTTTAAATAGAGTAATTGAGGGAATTGTGGTCAGTTCAGATGGAAGTTGATTCCATGTTTTTCCAATGGAAACAGAAAATAGAGAGTCTCCTGCTCTATTGTTTGATTTGTTGATGTGTATAAGAGATTTTTGTGATGATCTTAGGGATTTAAGGTTTGCATAGGGGTGGATAAGATTTGTTAGGATGGGTGTTCTTTCAGGTTGATACAGAATTTTGTGGATGATGGTAAGTTGATTATATTTCAGATGCTGCTGAAGTTCAAGCCATCCAAGGAGCTTTGTGAGAAAGGAAACAAAACGTGATTAATGAATGTATATTTGTTAACTTACAATACTTCTGTTAACATAATAGATCTAAGAAATCTATTTCTGACTGTATATATCCTTGTTTGAAGAAAATTATTAATACGAAATAGTTTAATAACTATTGATAGTTATTACGATTATATTATACTAAGTTAAAAGCGGTTAAATAGTAATTAGTCAAATAGATAGTTATATACTATCCTTATGATACTTTATATTAGAGACTAGCTAATACTTTTTTCTATGTTTTACACATACACAATAATTTACATTGTATTTAATTTTCGTGATTAACATATTATATCAGATGAAATATATCTAGTTAAATTTTAATAGATTTAAGTTAAAATAATCACTAGTTTTATATCTAATCACTATTACTTAATACATATTACTGGCGGTTGCTGCATTCTGTTGCTACAGGCTAAGAGTTCGATCTCAGTGGCAAATGTCATTGAGACATATGAGTATATATTATACTAAGTTAAAAGCGGTTAAATAGTAATTAGTCAAATAGATAGTTATATACTATCCTTATGATACTTTATATTAGAGACTAGCTAATACTTTTTTCTATGTTTTACACATACACAATAATTTACATTGTATTTAATTTTCGTGATTAACATATTATATCAGATGAAATATATCTAGTTAAATTTTAATAGATTTAAGTTAAAATAATCACTAGTTTTATATCTAATCACTATTACTTAATACATATTACTGGTGGTTGCTGCATTCTGTTGCTACAGGCTAAGAGTTCGATCTCAGTGGCAAATGTCATTGAGACATATGAGTATATATTATACTAAGTTAAAAGCGGTTAAATAGTAATTAGTCAAATAGATAGTTATATACTATCCTTATGATACTTTATATTAGAGACTAGCTAATACTTTTTTCTATGTTTTACACATACACAATAATTTACATTGTATTTAATTTTCGTGATTAACATATTATATCAGATGAAATATATCTAGTTAAATTTTAATAGATTTAAGTTAAAATAATCACTAGTTTTATATCTAATCACTATTACTTAATACATATTACTGGTGGTAGCTGCATTCTGTTGCTACAGGCTAAGAGTTCGATCTCAGTGGCAAATGTCATTGAGACAGGGAGTTTATAACTCCAGGCGGGGAGCTAAATTGTGTTTTTATAATCTGTATTATATGTTCATTGTTAAAAACAGTTTCTTTTGACATCTATTTTAATCTATCCAAATAGAACTATAAGTTACAATGCTCATGATATATGTGTTTCCCACTATGAATCAATGTATAGTACTTTCAGAATGAACAAGTTTATGGTTGGAAAGAGATTCTCAAATTACACACTTTATATTGATATGGTATTAATTAATCACACACCCTTACCTATATAACATGACAATATTAAAAGGCATATCAATTAATATAAATGGTCTAAATAACCCCATCAAAAGAGGTAGTTTGTTTAAATATCTAGCCCTACATAAACCAAACTTAATTTTTTTACAGGAAACTGAATTAATAGGAGATAATATTAAGTTCTTGAACACAAATAAATATACAATCATCGCAAACTCAGTATATACAAAAAAGAAAAGGGGGGGGTTGCAATTTTATGGGACAAATCACTTAATTTACCAAGAATAATTAAAACATATCAAGATAATAAAGGATTGCTATGTTTAGCCATTATTGAAATAAACAAAAAAATATATACAATAATAAATAACTACTGGTTACCGCGAATAGGTACTAATACTATCAAACAACTTTTATCTCAAATAATATCTCAGTCTGAGGGAAATATTCTCATGGCAGGGGACTTTAATTGTATTCTAGATTTAAAAAATACAACCACTTTAGCAAACAGAAAAATTACCCCTCAAGCAAAACAATTAATAAAATTTATAGACTCCTACCTGCTCAAAGATATTTTTGACTTCACTGATCGTAGCTGTCTAAAATACACATTCTATTCCAATAGACACAAATCATATTCCAGAATCGATAGAATACTATTTTCCACACAAATTATAAATGACTTAAATAACAGCAAAATCATTTCTTGTCCAATCTCCGATCATAATTCCATTATATTTGAATTAAATATCAACAACATCCCTAATGCACAAATAAAAAGAAAACCTGCATATCTTATCCAACTTAAAGATTTTCAGTCATTTTTAAAAGAAGAAATAGAAAATTTTATAGATATAAATTCAGCATCTAATACTCATGACATATATGTTTGGGATGCACTAAAAGCTTACCTATATGACAAATTAACAAATGGTATTACAATAAAAGAAAAACATGGGATAAAGATATGGAAACATTACAGAACAAGCTTGATTTATTGCATCTCAAAAATAGAGACAATCTCTCTTCTAAAAACATTAGAGAGGAAATAAGCAAATTAAATGAAGAATATAGAAACATACTACATCATAAGACAATGATTCCAGGTTCCACAAAGTCTGCTCTTCACTTTTTCCCTTAGAACTGTTCAAACTCTCAAAGTAATCACTCTATTCTCTTTCTAAAGCCCTGCACTTGCTCAGCTCTTATAAGGAAACACTAACTAACTAAAGCACTACACCCTCCTTGACTTCTCATAAGTATTAGACTCCCGATTGGTCCTTCCTGATCAAGTGAAAAATCAGTTCCCTTCCCTAATCTGATCAGTAAAAAAAACAGTTCCCTATACTAATCTGGTATGTCCAAGGGTCAGTTTCAAGGTTACTCTCCAGTCCAGCTGGGGAATCTTGGAATTTTGAGGCAATGTTACAATTGCCTTATGTACACAGACAACCCTCTCCTCCTTCCAACAAACTCTCATACATGTGAGAGATGCAGTTACACAGCCAAACTGGAGGCAGAGCTCTCTCAACCCAAGACTGGCACAGTCAGTCAGGAGGAAAAGGTAACCACCCACACCACAAATCTAGTCTCACACAGACCTATTGCATCTGCATACTCAACACATAAACACACAAAAAATACTCCGAGGCTCTAAATAAAAATCTGCCTAAACAGCAAAGAACTCCTAAGCAGATATCCAAGCAACAGCCACCCCTCAACAATACCCACAAATCACATATCTCACAAAATCAGTGTGCCTCACAGTCACAGCCCATAAGGCCAAACAACACACCAAATACACTTGTTATAGGGGACTCTATTGTCCGGCACACTGACGTCCCACTCACCAGACTGAACAAGGAGAAGGTCACTGTAAGCTGCCTGTCAGGTGCCAGGATCCGCCACATGTCACAGCCTCAGGTCAATCCAACGCAAGTACAAGTATGACTCCGTCATTGTCCATGCTGGTGTGAATGACCTGAGACGTAACTCCCTGGACTACATGAAAAGTGACATAGAGGAGCTCTCTGACCATGTAGCCCAGGCTGGTATGTCCCTGACCTTGAGTAGCATCTTGCCCTCACCAAGAATTATGCCACAGTATAAAGACAAAATGATCAGTTTCAACAATTGGCTAAGGTATTGGTGTCATTCAAAGGGGATCCAGTGTCTGTCAGCCTGGGATGACATGCTCGATAAGCCACATTGCTTCGCTAGGGACGGCTTGCACCTGTCACCCTTAGGCTTTCGTATACTGGCCAAGGCTCTTGCCATCCCCATAGTGCCTTTTTTAGGCAAGGCTCAAAGGACAAACCCACCTCCATAGACAACCCAAAGATTAAAAAACTAAAGATAATGCTACTCAATGCCAGAAGTGTAAACCTCAAGATGCACGCACTCGAGACTCTCCTCAGTATGGAGAAAATCGATGTCTGTGCAATAACAGAAACCTGGTTCAAGGCTCCTGAGAGCACCCCAGCACAACCAGGTTATAACTCATACCATGCGTTTCGGCCCCAAAACTTGGACCAAAGCACAAAAGGAGGGGGAGTATCTATATTCATCAAAGATACCTACACCTCCAGGTTAGTGACACTGCACGAAGCATCGGAAACCATCCATGTGCAACTAACAGTGGGCAAAACTGCCTTTCAGTTTGTAGCCTGCTACAGAACACCCTCCCTATTACAGGAACCCCACTTGGCATTCCTGAGAACACTGGAGAATATGAAGGTCTCTCCAAACACTATGTTATTGGGTGACTTCAACTACCCAAACATTGACTGGGAAAACTATTCAAGCCCAAACACCCTCACCCAATGGTTCCTTAAATTTATAAACTCTAATGCAATGGAACAACTTGTCACCACTCCCACAAGAGGGAACAACATATTGGACCTGGTCATCACCAACACGGGGACTCTATGTTCCACACCAGAGGTAACCCCCTCATCGGTAAGATCAGACCATAAACAAATTTCCCTGGGACATCCATATCCCGTCCCCACCCCCAGCCAAGGAAATCACTGTAAAGAATTTCTCCAAAGCCAACTTTGCACTTCTCAAGACTGAGGTGGAATCCTTCAAAGCCCCTGGGCCAGAGGATAATACAGCCCAATCCGCAGAATCCTTTACAAATGCATTCTATGAGCACCTGCAGGTATGCATGGATCGTGCTATCCCAAATAAAACCAAGACTCACTCCTCCAAAAACAGGAGACTGGTCTGGTGGACCCCGGCCATAAATAAGCTATACAACAGAAGGAGGAATCTACTACATGACAGAGCAAAATCCCAAAAAGGGAAGGCATCTCTGATCAGTATTAGCAAGAAACTTCGATCCCTCATAAAATCATCAAAGGCCAGTTTCGAAAGAAAAATTGCCCTAGACACTAAAGATAAACACAAGGCCTTCTTTAGTTATGTCAGAAACATGGGTGGAAACTCCCAGATATGCTCTGAATTGTTGCATAATGGTACAAAATATACCGAACCTACAGACGTAGCCAACATTCTGGCAGACAGATTCAGTGCAAACTTCTCCCCCCCTTCCCCCCCAAAGGAGCAAACACCTATCCCAACTGAATGTAACTTCCCTGACATCACAGACCTGACATCACAGATGCACAGGTGAAAGCTGCCCTCTCCAAAGCAAAAAACACAGCATCTATGGGACCAGACGGTGTCCCAGGCTGTGTCTTACATGAGCTCCAAGAAGAACTGAACCCTCACATTAAGTCACTGTTCAAACTTAGCCTTACTACAGGATATGTACCCAAAGCATGGCGTACAGCTACAGTGGTCCCACTCCACAAAGGTGGTGCCACAACAGACCCCGGAAACTATCACCCCATAAGCCTGGCTAGTCTGGTCTGTAAAGCTATGGAGCATATTATCATGGAACTCATAAACAAAGACATTGGAAGCCTCCAGACACTAGACCCTACCCAATTCGGCTTTGTTAAGGGCAGATCTTGCCTCTTAACCCTAGTTGATTTCTTTGAAACAGTTACCAAAGCCATAGATGAGGGCAAGGTAGTCCACACAGCCTACCTGGACCTCGCAAAAGCCTTCGAAACAATACCCCACTTGGGCATCATAAATAAGCTTACCAGCTTAAATATCAACCCCTATATCACAAGATGGGTTGCAAACTGGCTCAGAGATAGAACCCACATGGTCAGAATCGCAGGTGCCATGTCCGAATCCAAACCAGTTACAAGTGGCATCCCACAGGGCTCAGTTCTGGGACCTCTCTTGTTTGGTATATACTTCTCTGAGGTTCAGGCTAACACGGGGATTATGGCTGACAAAGTTCACAGATGACTGCAAACTGGGGACCATAATCAAATCTCCAGCTGACACAAGCATCCTCCAAAAGGGTCTCACAGAGACGGATGCTTGGTGCCAGAACCACGGCCTCAAGCTAAATGCTAAAAAGTGCATAGTCATCCCTTTGGAAAAAACAAGGTGCCCACAAATTACCACATAGGTGGTAATCCATTAAGTACGGAAGAAGTAATTAGAGATTTGGGGACCAACGTAGATAGTAATCTCTCCTTTGATAATCACGTTGCCAAAGTGGTTAGAAAGACCTTCTATATAGCCCACCTTATTACGAAAGGGTTCACATCTAGATCAAGAGAGGTCATTGTGCCCCTCTACTCATCACTCATCAGGCCCATAATTGAATACAATGCCCCTTTTGGGATGTACCTTACCCGACACCTGCAGCAACTGAAGAGACCCAAAAAGTACCTAACCAAGAGGATCATGGGCTACAAACAGATGTCCTATGCAGCTTGACTAAAGAAATTCCAGCTCTACTCAGTTGCTTACCGCCTACTCAGAGGCGATCTATGCCTGATGTACAAAGCCATGTCAAACCCAGAATTAATGGACATGCTCCACCTCAAAAAATCCAAGTCCCTTAGAGCTACACGCTCCAGGGACCTAAACCTCAGCACAAAAATAAATAGGACAGGATTCAATAGGATAAATAGGAGGGGCAGATTCATTTCCCAGAGGCTCCCCTCACTCTGGAATAGAATCCCAATTCATGTTAGACATAGCCCCTTGCTGACCCTCTTCAAGCGAAATTTGGACGCGTGGATGGGAAATCACAAATTCACCCCTGGAATCTCTCCTGTGTCCCTGCTAGACAGAGGCACAGTAAACTAATCTTAAAAGGGTACCTTCTGTGACCTACTATACAGAGGCACAGTAGGCTAATCTAATAGGGAGGCGGAAGCCAAATACACTCTGGCTAGGCTTATAAATGCCCTAGGGCAGATAGCCTAGTATCTACCTATGAACCTATGAACCTATGATTACATTAGAAAAATATAAATTCCTTGCTTATTCACTAAACCCGAAACACTTAACTAATCTCAAGAATAAAACTAAAAGAATGAATAAACATAATCATATTAAAGAAATATATTCCCTGAAGAAAAAAAAAAGAAATATACAATATACAAGATATAATAGAAGAATTTAGAAGTCACTTTCATACAATTAATCAAGATACACATAATATAGAAAGTAAAGACAAAATTAAGCATTTTATTAATAAAAATATTCATAATAAACTTAATAAACAACAAATAGAACTTACTTATAAACAAATTACCCTAGCTTGAGCTTATTGATTTGAGTTTGTATGTCAGTATACAAACTCAAATCAATAAGCTCAAGCAAAATAAGGCACCTGGAAATGATGGTATCATACCAGAAATATACGAAGTTATACCCAAATCAGCTATTTCACTACTCCATAGAGTATATAATACAGCTCAAAACAACATAATACCTCCCTCATGGAAGTATACATTCATTTCACCTATCTTAAAACATAACAAGGACCCTAAATATTGTTCCTCTTATAGACCTATTTCCTTATTAAATATTGACTACAAGATGTTTATAAATATATTCACTGAAAGACAAAAACGTTTTTACCCCAATGGATTGATGAGAATCAGACAGATTTTGTAATCAATAGAAACACTTATGATAATATAAAACGAACATTAGCCCTTACACTGACTTCTCACAAAAGAAAAAAAAATAACCTAACTTTAATTAGTTTGGACATAAACACTGCTTTTGACTCAATTAATTGGGATTACTTGTTCACATTATTGGAGTGTTTAAATTTTTCATACAATTTTATTAATCTACTAAAACACTTGTATGATGGTACATTTGCTTATATCAAATTAGGTACATATACTTCAAATAAAATTCCTATCATAAAAGGTACCAAGCAAGGTTGCCCACTATCTCCATTGTTGTTTACAATGATAATGGAATCATGGGCTAATAATATTAGGAATAATAATAAAATAGAGGGTTTAGAGCTCGAAAAAGTTATAACAGCCAAAATTCAATTATTCACAGATGATGTTCTCATCTCTACAAAAGGAAATGATTCTTCAATATCAGACCTGTTTGATTCGATTAAGATTTTTCAAAAGATGCCTGGGCTGTCTTTTAATGACAACAAAACTAAAATTTTACCCTTACACTCAAATACAAATAACAAATCTAGACATAACTCTCAGCAGTTAACTAGTACAGATCAAATTACTTATTTAGGAAAAATTCTAGCTAAAACATCAAAACAATAATACAATTAAATTATAATAAGTGTTTTAAAAACATTCAAAATCTATTTTTAAAATGGAATACAATAACCTTCACTACAGAAGAAAGATTAACTATTATTAAAATGATTATTCTACCCAAAATATTTTATATTATACAATCCATTCAAATACTCCCTTCAAAAAAATGTACTAATAAGTTAAATACTTTAATATTAAAATTATTTTGGTCGGGAAAAAAACAAGAATATCAATTAATCAACATCAAAAACAGTTGGAACAATGGTGGGATAGCATTACCAGATCTAAACCTTTACTCTATTTCCTTAATAATCAAAACAATTACTCAACTTTTAGATACTACATACTCAGCTAAGTGGAAACTGTTATGGGTTTCATCAGCTCTACAGCTGATTTCCAGACCATCTACACACAAATTAGAAATAATAAGTAACCTTTTTTATAGGTCCTAAAAGAGTATTTAACTATACACATAAATCTCAATCATACTACTAGCTACATTCATAAAATTATAACAAATTTTTAAAATTTTATATATAAACACCCCAGATACAAAGAATGCTTTTTTTGTTATTCCCCATAGCTTTCACACAAGAATCTTTTATAACTTCAGACATAAATAATTACCATATTTAAGCATAATAGTCTTAAGTTTTGGTTCCAACTAACATCAGGATATAAAACCAAATCAGTTGAATACATAATGCAGGGATATCAAATAGACAATACAATGTGGCTAGATATACAAACACTTTTATTAACTCTAGCTAATAAATTAGAATTGATCTCATCAATTACTAAACACAAATCCAATATTTTACTATACAATTTTCAATCAATTTTACTTCATAAGCATAGATATTCTGGCAAACTTTCTTTTATTTATAGAACTATAAAGGAAGAAACTTTCAGATGTCCACAGAACTTCTGGAACTATTTTTACTCTATCAATAATAATCTTCCAACCAATTTAGACAAAGCAAACATATTACAATCAGCAGGGAAAACTACTTTATCTTTGAATTGGAAATTATATACTTGGAGATATATAAACAGATCATTCTCACTCCTCAATTAATGGATAAAATAAACAAAAAACAAAATATTTGTAATAAATGTAAATCAAATATAGACATAAACTGGGCACATATGTTTTATGAATGCCATACTTTAAATACTTTCTGGGGGAAAATAAATAATTTACTACAGGCACTTTATTCAGACAATTTCACATTAAATAAATCTCTGGTAATATTTAATACTCCTGTCCCACAATGTGTCAGAAAAATAAAGTATCCACTATTATGGTCAATACTGGCAGTAGCCAGAAAGACCATAACAAAAAACTGGATTTCAGAATCACCTCCTTCCTTTTCTGAGTTCAAGAATCTGTTAAATGTTGTATGCCAACTACAATTAAAAACTATAAAGTCAAGTACAATCAAAAAACATACAATCTTCAATTGTGGGTTAATCTGCAAAACTTGTTGAAGAAGAACGAATCTCTATAACAAATTAAATTAGTTTGTTTCTTTCATAATGACAATATGCATTATATTCAGATATCAACAACACATTGTAAATATATTAATGGATGTCTACGTAAATACTTTAGTTGGTTCATTTCTGTTACTTTGATTTATATCAAACGTAATTTATATAATGTAATTTACATATGTTAAAGTTTTCAGGTTACAGTTTTTACTATGATTTTATGTTATTGCTTACAATTTTGAATGCATTAAAATCAATAAAATTGTTTTGAAATAAAGACGTTAACATTATTATTAGCACTGGATTTATTTTACAACTAGTGCATTTTACTTTCTGTTTTGGACATTACAAGTAAACACATAGCATTATAATTTATACCACTATGTCCTTAAATAAATTTCTTTAAGAAACAACTCAGTGGACTAGTCTGGAAAAGATGGCTTCAATGCATTTCTTCCTCAAAAAGCATACATTTAAATGCATATAGGTTGCCTCCAAAGTTCAAGTATAAATTGTAGGACTGGAAACCATCACAGAGAAGATTATATCAAATTATGATGTATTTGCTCTAAGTTGAACCTGTATTTTATACTATATTCAGTTATTGTGCTGGGGAACTTGTTACTTTCAGCTTTAAATAGTCTTGTCTATTTTTCAATTTGGTTATTTTTCCTTGGTTATCTAGGTTAAGTTTTCCTTGCATGTGTTGGCTACCTGGCAGAAGGATTGTGTTTTATTTTTAGTTGACCACACTACACACGGTCAGTAAACCAATAACTTACAGGAAGGAAGTGAAGGAGATGGTTGTCACAAACAATGATTACAATACATGAAATTCCCAAAAGGTTGTACCATCCCATTGTGGCTGGCTGCCATGGTATCCATTCAATCACAGTTGATCCAGTCATGGCCGATTGCTGTGATGCATCAAGGTAAACCTGAAATAAGATAAAACCAAACATGGCTGGCTGCTGCTACTTGTCACACTGCTTAACTGAATAAATAATGGCCAGATATGTGATTGAGTGGATACTGTGGCAGCCAGCCACAACTGGATGGTACAAAATTTGGTGAATTTCATGGATTGTAATCAATTTTTTTTAATTATTTCACTTTTTGTTTTGAGTTACACATTGATCAAATTAATAAAAATACATTTGACTCAATTAATAAATTGTCATTTTATTTGCGTGGACTATAATGGCCTTTTATTTTTGACTGCTTTGATCTTTTACCCTCCTCCCATTCATTAGTTATCTGCACCGCTTTCTCTTTCTCCAGCTACCATTTATTCCTTTCCCAGACTCTCACACTGGAAAGGTTCCTGTAACTTAATATAGGCTGCTTTTCCATAATGCCACACTTTGTTTCTGTTTGTCTTAAGTCACTGTTAGCTAGGAGATTTTCTTGCTATTTAATTTATTTGTAAGTCAGGTAAGCCAATGGTCAATATTCATGGGCCACCCAGGTGTGCTGTCTGGTTAGAATCACACAGATTGCATGTAGAAGCATAAGAACTCAAGCCTGGAACTGTATGATGTTATCAGCTGACAGCCTTATCCTTCTAAGCTCAATGAGATCTTTAAACCCTGATCCTTGTAAAGTACACAATCCAGCATTTTACAACAATCCAGCATTTTACAACGTTTGTACTTCTGTTTACTGTCTGAATTAATATCTCTTGGCTTAATACTTCCACAAATTAATTGTCTCAACTGATATACAGGCAGGAATGCATCAGTCTGCTTCTGGGAAATTAAAGTTCCCGTTATAGAACCTTTTTTTGTCTCTGGGCTTAATCCAGTTCTTTACTAATTTTTATTTCTACTGTGTTGACTTGGTTAGTCCCACTAGGCTAGTGGCCTCTTTTCAGAAGACACCCAAGATGGTATTCATATAAACTAGGGGAAATTTGGCCAGGCACTGGAAAATGTCCCCTAATTTTTGATAAGTGCCATGGGACCTTTTATATCCACCAGGGCTACCACCAAATTAGACAGATTGGGTCTTAGTTTAACATCTCCTTTGAAGGATGGCACAGTCAGGAGTGCAGTACCCCTCCCCTATTCTGCATTGCTGTGTCAGTACTGGAAAATTAATCCCACTAATTGGTGTGTGAATAGAACAGTGTTCTGCATCAAAATGCAAGTGACATTCTATACCACTGGACTGAACAGGGTTTAATATGACTGACTCCTATTCCATTAGGCTCTGTATAAGTCCAAAATAAGTAATCTGCTGATAAGTGATTCAAGTATAGAGGAGGTTCAGATGACAATGTTGGTGCTCAGGGATTACCAGTTTTTGCTGTGGGTTTATTTCTATGGTTATACCTATAGCTATCTTTCTATATCTATACATGGATCTACTTTGAAAGGTCAAAATTCCAAAACTTTGAAATTCAGTCTGCTGAGACCAGAATATCAAAGTTTTGGAACTTCTAAACTTTAATAAAATAAAATAAAATATTTTGCAGGGGACAGGCCCCCCTACACCTCCCACACCCCCTGCTACATAAATATTCCAACTTTGAGATTGTACTACACTGAGGAAAACATAAATTTCTTGTTCCATGCTCTACGACAATCTTCATTAAGAACGACTGAAGTTCTAAAACTAGGCATATTGAATTTTGAAGTTTTGGCATTTCAGTCTTTCAAAGTAGTTCCATATATATATCTATATATATAAATACATAGATATGCATATCTGCATGACTATATCTATATCTATATATATATATATATATATATATATATATATATATATATATATATATATATGTACACACAGGTCTACATCACAACATGGACTTACCACATCATTGAAACCCAATTCATCGAGACCACATCAGCGAAACATTACAATATCAAACACCCAGAACTGCAAAGCCTAACCTCGGGAACTGAACCACTTGACCACCAGGACAAAAAAAAAAAACAAAGCAGCAAATAACACCCACCACACCACTCTAACTAAATATACTAAGTCCGAGATCGCACTACAGTGGGGAAATAGCAAAGTTCACCATGGTGGCCAAGTGGCTCTTTTCCCTGAGCTTGTTTTCGATGTTGCCGGAATTCTATATTGTAAGGTTTCACTGATGTGGTCTCGATGAACTGGGTTTCAATCTTATGGAGGTTCCAAGCATGGTAACTATGGAACTTATTCTTCCTTCCTGTCCTCACACTTGGTACCATAAGAACCTTCAGAAAAGGATGTTGCACAACTTTTAAAAAAGGTCACTGTAGCTCCCACTCTGAGCATGTTCTGGTGACTTGATATGCTCTCTGCTATGCTTCATCTGTAGTTCCAGCTGCCAAGTCATTAGTACCCACAGTTTTATAACATATGTCCATCTCCCCATTCCTCTGAAGACTTCTCAGTTCCCCAACTACCTAGTCTAATCACAGTCCTTGGATAGCTCTCAGTGTCACTTTGCTCACTGCATTCTGACTTGCCTACTCATTTGAAATTCCTTGTGACTAGCTCTGTGTTCATTACAACTTTCCCTCTGTTTCTCATCTGCCACCCGTCCTGCTGTCATTCAGAGACTTCCTGTGCTAGGATACTGATGTCCCCTGCCTTCACCAGTTTGGAGGCTCTAGTCTTTTTCCACCTGTGCTTGTCATCTCTTTAACTTCTTGAAGGTCTAGCATTGCCTGTAGCTTTCTTGGTTCTCTTACTGTTTCATAGCTTCATAGATAAGCACTACGCTAGCTGCCTTGGGGGTCATTTTAAGCTACACACTTTCTCCATTAAAAGGTCAGAATCAAACACTGTACCTTATGTCTGTGATGTAAGCACCTTAACCATTACACCAACCCCCTATATTGTCCTCCACCATACAGCCGTGCATTGTTTTACTGATGTTCCTCCCTGTTGCTCTTCAGACCCTTCTGTCATTTATATAGGAGTCCCTCCCTTCTTTTTGCAGCTGACCCTTTGCTATTTGTTGGTCTGTTCTGCCTAGCTTTTCTACCTTTCTACTTATAATAGTGAGCTGTTACCTTCTAGCAGCTGTCTGTTCGTTACCCTCTTCTATCCATATTCCATGTCCTATCTCTGATCTCCCACCTATTCTACCCATTCTGTTTCATTATATATTTATACAGGTCTTGTTTTCTCTCCAGTCCAACCCTGCATAGAAATGGGGGGAAATAGGTTGATGATGATGATGTATTCACACCCATCTGCTGCCAAGAATTAAATAATGCAGACACAGAGTTCTCTGGTCCTCCTCCTCAGCTCAACTACCTCGACTTTTAGCATCCCTCCACCCCAGTAGGACCTGTAACCACCTCTACAGTGGAGTCATATGCCAACTGCACCAATTCCCCTGACCTATCTCAGTCCATCACCTCTCCTGCAACCTAGTTTTATTATTTTCGTGGTTCAGTTTTGGTTTAGTTCTTCCTCTGTTTTTTTTTAATACAGTGTCTGCTGAATGACTGATTCCTACTCTACTCTCACATCTGCTACCTACTGCCTTCATTGTACTAATTTATTGTCCTTTTCCCTTGAAAATTTCTGTCTCTAGATCAGAAAGTAACATGGGTGTATATTATAACATCAAAGTTCAAAAACTTTGAATGTTATAATATCAAACCCTTTAGTACGAAAGCTGAGAATAGCGAAGCCTGGGAACATCGAAATTTTACCTAGGGTAAGAGTTTGGTGGTCCATGGCTTCACTATTTACAGCAGTGTGGTGCGATGGTTATGGACCAGGTTTAGGGAAGTGAGCGAACGGATGTTACGGATTGGGTTCAGGTAAGTGTGGTGTGATGGTTACGGACTGGGTTTAGGTAAGTGAGTGAATTGTCGTTTATCTTATACACTAAAGATCGGTCTACTGTGTCTAGAAGCAGATTAAGATTGCTGAGTTCATGTGCAAGAAAGGGTCTACAAATTATCATTTGTGGTGGTGGGACATTTGAGATTTGAAAGACCATCTCCAATTTCTAGGCAGTGATCCCTAAAAATGATTGGGTGTATATCAAGACCAGTGCATCTGCATTTGAGGTTAAGGTTCCCTCAATCAACTTAAACATTGCAAAGAGGCTACCAAAGAATACATAAAAAGCAGCTGGTCCTGCCACTGTATCACCCCTCTTAATCTTCCCTACTATCCTACCTATCCTGTCTTCTATGCCGATCCTCTTCCTCTCTCTACCTCTTGGTCTTTCCCAGCCGTCCTTACCTCTATGACCCCAGCTGTCTTTACTGTGAACTGTAACCACCTCTTTCCACTATTAATAAGTTACATCTCTCACCTCCCTCCTTCAAACTTGACTTATAACATCAGCTAATGTTTCCATTTTTCCTGTATACCTCTTAGTGTGATACAAACTGTTTATATTTTGTTATATAGCATACTTAAGATGGCACAGTGGTGCAGTGCTTGCATTGTCGCCTCACAGCAAGAGGTTCTCCAGTTCAATTCCTGGCTGGTGTGCCTTCTGTGCAGAGTCTGCATGTCCTCCCTGTGTTCATGTGGGTTTCCTCCCACATTACAAAGACATGCATCTGGAGCATTTCTCCCTGGGCCTCTGCTGAAAATTGGCTTAGTTCCAAGTCAGACTTTCCTGGTAAACAAATAATAAATAAATAAGATACTTCTATTGTAAAATGTTTTTCTTTTTCTTTTTCTTTTTTTGAATCACTCTGTGAATGCTTTTGAATAACCTTTATCTTAATGTGAGCTTTTCTCCCCGGGTCTCCACTGAAAAATGGCTACTCAGCTCAGTCGGACTATCCCAGTCAACAAATATAAAATAAATAAATAAATAAATATTGGATCAAGTGCAAAGTCATTCTTTGTCTGAGGAAGTGGCCTAGTAGGGAGCTTAACTAGTTCTAACTAGAATTATTGAAACAATTGTTTAGTTTATTTCTGTCTTCACCAGTTGCATTAAAATCACCTGTAAAGATAAAGTTTCTTTGGGGACATTAGGAAAATTAACCAAAATACCATGCTCTGTTTACATCACTGTAGTTGGGTGGTTGCAAATTAATGGAATAAATAGTTGCGTATGCTTTTCTAGCAAAATGTCACACACAGAAACCCTCTGTTTGGTGCATCATCACTGACAGAGTTGTTTTTAGACAAAGTTGTGTTTTACTATTAGCAGTGTTCTACCTCCGGGTCTATATCCTGGGGTTAGCATCAACAATTATGGTGTAGCTGTTTCTTGCTAAATCTGTGGAACATCTGTTGCATTTTAGGCAAGCTCCTGAGACAGCTGCAACGTGGTTGTTCTATGGACAGCAAAGCATCAAGATTTGTTCATTTATTACTTATACTGCAGATATTTAGAGAGATTAGTTTAAAGTCTTATTAGTGTTTCTGGATAATGTATTATTAGTTTAGAGGAGGCCAAGGAGTTTTGTGTACAGCCCATGGATCTAATTAGAAGTTGCTGAAGAATGTGGTAAATATTTATTAACAGTTTTTTTAAGGAGAATTTCGTGAATGGAGTATTTCATAGTAGATAGGTTCATAGGTTCATAGGTTGGTAATAGGCTATTGGCCCTAAGAACAATGCAAGCCTAGCCATAACAATTCCCTGGAAATTTTTTCCCACAATATTTACTTCTCTGGGCCCCTGTCTAGCAGGGTGACTGACATGATCCCCAGGGTGAATTTCCTATCTCCCATCCGATCATCAAGGTTCCTTTTGAAGAGGGCCAATGAGGCACTCTGCTTGACATGTATGGGCAGTCTATGCCAGAGTATAGGGTGTCTCTGGGTCAGGAACCTATCCCTCAAGCATGTTTTGTTCATTGTGATGAGAAGGTTTAGATCCCTGGAGCGTGTGGCTCTGAGGGATTGGGATTTCTTTAAGTGGAGCATGTCCAACAGCTCAGGGTTTGTTATGGCCTTGTATGTTAAGCAGAGATCGCCTCTGAGTAGACAATATGCCACAGAGTATAGCTGGAGTTTTTTTAAATGGTCAGCATATGGCATCTGCTTTAGGCCTGTGATTCTTTTAGTGAGGTATTTCTGTGGCCTTTCCAGCTGTTGCAGATGTCTTGTGAGGTACATACCAAATGGGGCATTATACTCTATAATTGGTCTAATGAGGGATGAGTACAGTGGGACAATGACCTCCTTTTTCTTGATGAAAAGCACTTAGTGATGAGGTGTGCCATGTAGAAGGATTTCCTGACTGTTGTGGTGATGTGGTTATCGAAAGTGAGACCACTGTCCACTTGTGTCCCTAAGTCCCTCATCACACTTTCGATGTTTATTGTCCTGCCACTTATGTGGTAGTTCATGGGTACATGTTTTTTTCCAAAGGGGATAACTATACATTGCTTGTCATTAAGCTGGAGCCCATGGCTCTGGCACCAGGCATCTGTTTCTGTAAGGCCCTTTTGTAGAATATCCACATCATTTGGGGATTCAATAATGGCTCCCAGTTTGCAGTCATCTGCAAACTTTGTTAGCCAGAGTCCCTTACTGTTGGCCTGTACTTCAGAGAAGTAGATGCCAAACAAGAGTGGTCCCAGGACTGAACCCTGAGGTACTCCACTTGTCACTTGTCTGGAGCTGGATTTGGAGTTGGCTGCTTTTACAGTCTGGGTTCTGTCAGTAAACCACTTGGCAACTCATCGAGTGGCATAGGGATTTATGCCCAGCTTAGTAAGTTTATCTATGATTCCAGAGTGGTGGATGGTCTTGAAGGCCTTGGCAAGGTCCAGATAGGCTGTGTGAACCGCCTTACCCTTGTCCACAGCTCTGGAGACCGATTCAGAGAAGTCAATCAGATTCAGGAGACAAGATCGGCTCTTCACAAACTCAAACTGGGTGGGGTCCAGTGTCTGGAGGTTGCCAATGTCTTTGTTTATAAGTTTCATGATAATGGTGTTCCATGCCCTTGCAGATCAGGCTTGTCAGACTGATGGGACGGTAGTTCCCAGGATCCAAGGTGGATCCTCCCTTGTGGAGTGGGATAACTGTAGCTGTGCGCCACTCAGTGGGCAAGAAGCCTGAGGTGAGGCTATGATTAAACATGACACTTAGGTGAGGTGCCAGTTCATTTTGTAGTCCATGTAGTTCACAGCCTGGGATGTCATCTGGTCCCATGGATGCTGTATTCTTAGCTTTGGAGAGTGCTGTTTCTACCTGTGTGGCTGTGATTATCGGAATTTGGCAATCTTTTGGTATTGAGATGGGCCCTTTAGGGGGTGAGAGGGGAGTGAAGTTGGCACTAAATCGATCTGCCAAGATATTGGCAATATCCTTGGGATCAGTATATTTAATGCCATTCTGTTGTAGCTCAGAGTAGATCTGAGCATTGCCATTTATATTCTTGACATAACTATAGAATGCCTTGTGGTTGTCTTTGGAATCTTTGGCAATTTTATTCTCGTAACTAGCTTTTGAGGATTTTATGAGGGATTTCAGATTCTTACTGAGGCTGGAGAGGGAGTTTTTTGCATCCTGGGATTTTCCTCTTTTCTGCAACAGTTTCTTCCTTCTGTTGTATAGTTTGTTTATAGCAGGGGACCACCAGATTGGCTTCCTTTTTTTAGAGAAGAGCATCTTGGTTCTATTTGGGATGGCACGATTCATGCATGAGTGGATGTGCTCGTACAGTGCCTTACTGTAGGATTCTGCAGTCGAACTTCCAGATCCCAACTGTGTGAGTGTTGTGAAGTTTGTCACTTCTGACTTCAGTAGCATGAAGTTGGCTTTGGAGATGTTTTTTAAGGAGGTTTCCTTACTGGGGGGTGGGATGTAGATGTCAAGGGTGATTTGCTTATGGTCAGACCTGACCAATGAGGGGTGACCACTGGTGTGGAGCATCTATCTCCCATGTTGATAATGACCAGGTCTAAGATATTGGAGCCCCTGGTAGGACAATGGATTAGTTGATCCAGGGTGTTGGAATTTATGAATTCCATGAACCGTTGGGAAAATGTGTTGGTACCCGAGTAGTTTTCCCAATTAATGGCAGGGTAGTTGAAATCACCCAGTATTAGGGTGTTTGGTTGTATCTTAATATTTTCCAGTATGTTTAGGAAGGTGTAGTGAGAATCTTGGGGTATGGTGGGGGATCTGTAGCAAGCTACAATTTGGATTGCAGTCTTACCTAGTGTTAGTTGCACCTGGAGAATTTCAGATGCATTGTGTTGGGCATCTAGCCTGGAGGTGTGAATATCTTTGGTGAATATGGACACTCCTCCAGCTTTATTGTTTCAGTCTTGGTTTTGTGGCCGAAAAGTGTGGTAAGAGTTGTAGCCTGGTATTCCAGGGGTGCTCTCTGGAGCCTTGAATGAGATCTCAGTCACTGCACAGATATTGATGTTCTCCATTTTTAGGAGTGCCTCGAGAGAGTGCATTTTGAGGTTTAGACCATTAAGTATTTTTCAAAGTGTATGTTAATATTTTTGTGTAAGGGCATATTGTGCTATTAAGCCAATATGATAGGTTGGGCTATCATCTAAGTGGACCTTGGATTTTATAGTGCAGCTTGGAGGAATGCTACAAGAAGCACATTATGTAGCAGGGTTATGTTTAGTGTCCCTGTAATTAGGAGCCTAAAATGTGTTGTGTTGATGTGTAAGTAGTTTTCGAAGAGCACAGGTGTAAGTTATCTCAAGTAGGTAATGGGTGCGAGGAAGTAGGTTTATGGATGGAGGCAAAGTAGATAAAAGTTTCTGTATAATGTCTTTAAGGATGAAACAAGGGGACCAGTTCTGAGATTAAGTACGTGGATAGGTGGTTTTAGTGGAAATTAGTTAGCTATCTTCCACCTGGGTTGAGAGTAAGGGAATGTGTTATGTGATAGAGGTTTATCACCTGACACCTAAACTGAGACACAGTAGGACAGTTCAGTGGCAGTGGACTGAGCAAGAAAAGACCACAAAAATCCAGTAACTTGTCAGCTAAGAGTCTCACTGTCACTTTGTCCCTCTCCCTCTTCTATCTCTCTGTTTATATGACTGCCAGGTAGGATTTCCCGTGAATTCAGTTTTGAATTGTGGAAAATGTTTTCTTGTTATCAGAGTTACATATGCCTGGGAGAGAAGTCTCAAATAATGTATAATATTTTGACCTAAACTACTATCTTCAAGGAGCCTTAGGCTTCAAGCACTGTGGATGTCTACACAGCTGTCTTGGTTTCAATTTCAAATTAAAGTGCATTTCCTCAACAGCAAATGCATATTTTATATACAGTTAAACATATTTCTTTTAAATATGGCAAATTTACTTAGCACATATATAATGCAACTTCTATTATTTTTATATTTTAAAGGAAAATTGCATTTTCTTTAATTTACTGCAGCTTAAGTAAGACAAGGAGCACTTTCTCTGCATTTCCCTTCTAAAAGATTAATCTATATTTAGTTTATTTCAGCTTCTTTCACCAAGGATGGAAAACTCTACAAAAAGAAATAACACTTATTCTTGTTGCATGGAATAAGCTGCAATAAGTAGATTCCTTTTGTCATTGTTAGAAAGAAAAATGATGGTATCTATATTGTGAAGATATCAGACAAAACATTCAAGCTGAAAGTCTACCATATGAATATGATGAAGCCTTATCATGATTGAGAAACGCTGGTACTCTCCATCTGCAGTGGGTTACAGGAAGAATCACAAAGGACCCTTGTGGCAGATGTTCTCAGTGAGGCTCGGTGTGACATCTTTATGGAATAGGAAGTCCTTTGTAGTGGCTGTCCTATCCAAGATCAGCAAATCTGAAAGCTACTGCAATGGCTTGTGGACATATTCCTTGGTAAGCCATGGTGAACCCAAATGGCAGAATACTATGTGGATACAAGTATCCAGGAACCCATCCAAACACTCATTATGAGATGCCTGAGTCAAACAAACTACGCGAGATGAGCTAGAGCGGAAACAAACTCACATCTCTGAACCATATCAGCAAACTTTATAGTAAAAGGAAAATGGGATAGTAAGGCCAGTCTATAACCACATGGGATATATTATTCCAAGCACAAAAAGAAAAATAAGTGGAACTAGCCTAGAACTTACCTATGAACCTATGATTTTGGATCTGGGAGTAATCCCTGAATCCAGCAGTCTCTGGCCCTCACTAGTGGTACTAGTGCCAAAGAAATATGTCTAGAAAACTGAATATTCACACAGAAATAGATGTTTATCCAATGCCTAGGACAGATGAAAGCCTTAGAGCAGCTGGGTGGTGTTAAGTATAAAATTACAACTGGCCTGACTAAGGCTGCACTGGCAGGTACCCTTGATACCTGCAGCATGGGAGAGGTCAGTATTCTGACCCCTTTTATGTTATAGGAGTTCATCAAAATGTCTTTTGGAATGACAATTATTCCAACAACTTTCCAGAAATTGGCAGATAACAGCAGGAGCTGGAGACTATATTCTTGCTTACCTGAATGATATTGCAATTTATATACATATAGTCTTAATGAGAACATGTTCAATGTGTCATTTAGTTTGGATAGAGATGGGGGGGCTACCTATTAATGCAAAAAAGTGACAATAAGCAGTGGTAAGATTTAACCATAGCCTACCAAGATGGAGTATATTCACACACGGTCTATATTTATCACCAAGTACACAACTTCAGAAAACCTTTTAAAAGATGAGAAATTTCATAGTGCACTAAATAAAACATACTCTCAAGGCAGACTTCATTTTTTCAGGATTCCTCAGGAAAATTCGTTTTGAGTTCTAAAGGAGGAGTGGGGGAGAGGTGTTAGGACTGCATTTAAACGGATCTACTTCACATTACCGAACACTTAAAATACCGAACTTTATTTTACCAAGACCAAAATCCCCAACTGTCAAAATACTGAAGGCTTACATAACTGACTTTCACAATATTGAAGCTGCACAATACTGACTCTCACAATACCAAATGTTAAACCATAAATGTAATGTTACTTTCCCTACACTAAGACTAGCTTCACAGAACAAAATATAACAGACTTTCTAAATACAAAACATTTCGTTTATAAAAATGACAGTAAAATACTATCAAATGAAACTTCACCTTATACAACTTTCCCAACACAGCAAAACAACATACCACACTAGCTAAAACCCAAATTGGTGGGGGGCTATGCCCCCCATATTCCCCCTAACTATATATATCAACTCCAGGATTGCACTACAGTGGGCAAATGGGCATACTTACAGCACAATATATTCCTAAATGAACTGTCCCTTCTACACTATAGCCTTCAACAATTAGAAGTAGATTTCCTTTCAGAACAAAAACCGCTGCAAGCATTGCAAATAGTGCTGTGAACATCATAGAATACATTCACTGTGTTCTTTTTTAGGTACATAAAATAATTTAAAAAGACACACCTCTATTTTTAGAAAGTTACTGATAACGTTACATATTGCACTCACTAACTAATATACCTGTCTGTATTTTCAGTTGTTTATATTATGAAACTCGGTGAAATAAGATTCCAGCATTATGAAATTTCAGCATTCTGGTTTTGGTAAAATGAAGTTCGGTATTCTAAGAGATCGGTAATGTGAAGGGGATCCATTTAAACATGCATCATGTTTCTTCCTCCTTTTTTGTAAGAATGCAGCACTGCTGTGAAATGTACAAAATCATAAAAAACTTGCATTTTTTTTTTAAATGCAGCAGATTTGCAAATATGAAATGTAATAACATTATGCAGATAAGACTGGACAGGACAAATATATCTGAGATGTTTAAGAACAATAATATTTTCTGTATGGGAATGGCTGCATAGAAACACATTCGGTTAGCTATTCTAAACCAGGTTTCTCCTGTTGTTTAGGGCATTACATCAGAATGCTAAAGTCTGGTGACTGCAGTCTGAATTTTAAGTAAAAAGACAAGGAAAGCAGCATAGAATATTTAAACGGAAATTCTGTCTGGTTTATTATTTATTTATTTATTTATTTATTGACATTTGATTTCCAGGATGGACAATTGTGTAGAAGCCCATTTTCAGAGGAGGCCAGGGAGAAAAGCCCCAAATTATTACAAAACATTTTAAGAACAATAATTTTGCAATCCTCAAAAATAAAACAAAAAAATCTGCAGTTTAAATAATTATAATAAAGTAGACATAATATGCACACATTGGTTAAGTATTTAAATGAGGTATAAGACAATAATTTAAAATTTTGAGAAATTTTACACAGTTTATAGAGAAATTAAAGTAAGCTATCCTAATAGAAATAGGAATTGCAATAGAAGTGAGGGGGAAAACAGGCTTATGGTATATTTACAGAGAAAGTTAGGGAATAGAATTTGATAGCATTAAGAAAGTAAGTGAAGAAGGGAGACAAAGAACGTATAAGGGATGAAAAGGTACTTGCTCGCATTTAGGGATAAAGTTTATCGTAGTTTTAAGCAAGAAGAGACAGATTTTAGCTAGGAAGTCTTACAAAGTGGTTATGAAAGATGGGAAGGAGTGTATAGACCTGATGGATACGGGTATGTAGTTCCAGGCTTTAATAACCTTGTACAAGTACAGACAATGCCCAGCAAATTTTCTAGGTTTGTAGACAGAGAGGTGATTTTGGTCACTGGATTGCAATGACCGACTGGGGACATAGCTGTGTAGAATGTTTTTTAGTTCTGGACATGCAGATGGATGCTAGATAATTTTATAGATGGTAAGAATTTGTGTATATATCAGTTGATGTGACAGTTCTAACCAATTTAGGCTTTTCAGTGCTTTACAGTAGTAGGTTCTGAAAGAGGTATGTGCTACAAACTTATCAACTTTGTTTATAGCATTGTTGTTCAAGTTTTAATGTTTGTGAAGCCTGGAGGTTAGTAAGTATGGTAGTGCCATAAAGAAGTGTGTGGAGGAAGCAAGTAGCAACAAGTGTAGTCTTAGTTGCATTAGTGAGAGAAAGTTTTTGGCTCTGTAAAGCATTTATTTATTTTATTTAAGTTTGATGACCAGGGAAGTCCACTGGGCCAAGAAGAGCCAGTTTTCAGTGAAGGTCCAGGGAGAAAAGCTCCACAATAATTTCACATTTCACATGTTACAAAAGGACATAGTTCATACAGCTAATTAAACATTTATAGATAAGCTCCATGATATTTGCAACTGGCTTGTCACAGTGTTACAAAAATGAAAAGGCATAATTCAATACAGAAAATTCAACATTTACATAAACTGAATATTTTTGTTATAAACTCAATTGTAGGTTTAACACTTTAAAATATATAGCTACTAGCCATTAGTAGGTTAGGAAATATTATGCATGGAGAGGGTAATAGTATAATTGAGATTGGAGTATAGTATAATAGATATTAGAGAGAAATTTAGTTTTTGGTAGGGGAGGGATTGCTTTGGGTGGAATGAAGTAATAGTAGAGGTAGTTGGATGAGTCAGTGCAAGGTAGAATGGGGGGTGTTTAAGTTGGACCGCGGCAAGGGCATTCCCATTTGGAAGAAAGATGGGAGAGTAGCTGAGATTTGAAATTTGTATGGTTAGGTAGGTTGCATAGGTGTGTGGGGAGAGAGTTCCACTGTTTAGCTAAGGAGTGGGAGAGCAGTAGATGGCCAGGAGGTCATGCAGGTTTGTGGACCTGAAGGAGATTTTGGTTTTTGGATCTGAGTGAGCAGTTGGGAATGTAAGGTTTTAAGGAAGTAGCAGTTGGCAGGTTTAAAGATTAGCTTGTGGGCAATGGTGAGTTGTAGGTAACTGAGGCAGTTGGGTAGTTCAAGCCAGTTGAGAGTGAGGAGGGAGTGGCAGTGGTGGGATGTGTCTTTTGAATTGGTTGCAAATTTGGAGATCTTGTGGTAGCAGGATTCAAGTCTGGACCGAATACCAAGATGGAGATTGTTGGCATCTTAATTTTTGATGAGTTTTTCTTCTGCAAATTTGTATATGCAGGTCGAATGTAAGATTATCATCCACTATCACCCCTAACAGTTTACTATGATAAGTGACTTCAGTGGTTGTATTATCAAG
Source organism: Protopterus annectens (assembly GCF_019279795.1). Taxonomy (NCBI): domain Eukaryota; kingdom Metazoa; phylum Chordata; order Ceratodontiformes; family Protopteridae; genus Protopterus; species Protopterus annectens. Next base: position 1,038,772,806 of record NC_056726.1, on the reverse strand, counting down.
AGAGAGGTCTTTAAATTTTGTTTTTTTCATGAGACAGGGATTTGGGGGAAAAAGTAGTAGTTTTGTCTTTTTTGGGTTGAGAATGAGTTGTGAGTCACTAAGCCATGTTTCCATGGCTGTTAAAGCTTCCTTGTAATCTGTATATACTGGAAGCTTTCTCTCCTGGCCTCTGCTGAAAAGGGCTTCAGCTCAGTCAGACATTCCTGGTCAACAAATGTAAAAGTTATTTATTTATTTATTTTATTTATTTTACATTTGTTGACCGGGCTAGAGTAACTGGATATATGTCCATTTTCAGTAGAGGCCCGGGGAGAAAAGCTCCAAGCATCGGCAGTGACAAAGATTACAATATATAGTAATAGTCAAAACAAATTACAGGACATTGTTACATTGAGGTTGACATAAGTTATTTAGAGTCCTTAGTAGATTAACACACAGATCAAATAATGTGAGCAAAATTTGAGAGAGAGCAATCAAAAAAGCAAAAACAATACTGAATTGTAAAAAAAAAATTTTTTACAGGTATGTGACATAGAACAGTGGAGTATAGAAGTGTAAGGAGAGCAAAAAGGGGAAGGAGACAACAGTCAGGGTATATCCGTCTGGGTTAGAGCAGGGACAAAGCCAGTGAGTTTTAAGATATTCTTTAAGATGCTTTTTAAAGAGATGAGTGGAAGCAAGAGATGAAAGTTCACTAGGAAGCTGGTTCCAGCTTTTTCCTACTGTGTTGGCGAAAAGTGAGTCCCCAGGTTTGTTTTTAGAATTAATAGTGGAGACTAGAATTTTGTTAGCTGAGCGTAGAGTTGCAAGATTTTTTGTAGGGGGTAATCAGCTTAGTAAGGATTGGGGTATTATTAGGGTGATAAAGGATCTTTTGGGTGATAAAAAGTTGTTGACAAAGTAGTAGGTTCTGCAGTTCTAACCATCCCAGTTGTTTGAGGTTATGACAGTGGTGAGTTCTGAAAGGGGTGCCAGTGGCAAATCTGGTTATGCTATTGTAACTAGTAGAAAGTTTGGTGAGGTTGTTTCTAGATAGGTTGGTATATATTGCAGAAGCATAGAAAAGGGTAGAGATTAGGTGAGTCTGGGCAATAGTGATTCTGGCTGAAGGGGTAAGGAAGGGTTTGATTCTGTAAAGGGTACCTAGCTTTTTGTTGACAGACTTTATAGCAGCATTAATGTGGTCATCATAGCTAAGGTTGTTATCAATTGTTACTCCCAGTAGATGGGTTGTAGTGTCAGGGGATATGTTAGTTCCATTGTTAGAGGTGACTGTGAAGTGTGGATTAGATGACCTATGAGTAGGAGCAAAGAGCAGTCATTTTGTTTTTTTGGGGTTTAAAAGAAGACAGTGTTGCATAAACCAATTTTCAACACAGTTAAATACTGTTTGAGTGAGGGACTGGAGAGAGGTTATGGACTTGGCTGAACAAATTAAAGTCGAGTCATCTGCATATTGTATGCAGGTGGTTTGAGGAATTTTGGTATGTAGATCATTAATAAACAATGAAAAGAGAAAGGGTCCTAATATAGAGCCTTGTGGTACTCCAATGTTCACAGGGAGGGAAGAAGAAAGAGTATTGACCCAAAGTACTGCTTGTTGTCTGTTTTCAAGGTAGGATTTAAACCAATGTAGTGCCTGTGTATCGAGTGATTGGGCTTTTAGTATGTCAATAAGCAAGTTATGGTTCACCATATCGAAGGCTTTTGAGAGGTCAATAAACAGTGCAGAGGAGAAAGTATTATTATTACGATTTTTGTTTATGGAGTCAGAAAATTATAGCAGGGCAGTTGTTGTGCTATGAAATGGTCTAAAACCATGCTGGCAGTCTGCAAGTAAATTGTTACGGAGAAGGTGGGCAAGTAGTTGTTTATGTATGCACATTTCCATTATTTTAGCTATTGGAGAGAGTAAGGCGATAGGCCGAAAGTTGGAGAGCTCGGTAGATGATTCACCTTTGTGTAGAGGGATGATGTGAGATACTTTCCATATGGAAGGGATTTTGCTTTCTAAAATTGTTCTGTTTATAAGGATTGAGATGGGATAGGCGATTTCTTTAGCTGCAATTTGCAGGAATTTTGCTGGAAGACAGTCAGCAGAAGGGGAGCATGGTTTAAGTTTTTGAAGGAGGTTGCAAATGAGGGATGTGGGTACAGGTTGAATATGAAAGGTTGGAGTTACAGTATTATTGGTATGTAATGGTGTTGTGGCGATGGGTGGTAAAGTATTAGCTAGGGTTAGAATGGCTTCTGTAAAATAGTTATTAAAGGCATCAGGTAACAGGTTAGAGTTACTAGGGTTAAATCCTGAAGGGGTAGGAGATTTAGAGTGGCCTGGTTTAAGAAGTTTGTTAATGCCTGTCCAGAATTTTTGTGGCTTTTGTTGGTGGGTTTGTTGATGGTTAAGGTAGTAATTTTTTTTGTCTCTGAGAATGTCTTTCTTGGTAGCATTTCTTAATTGTTTAAAATAAAGGTGATCAGATGGACTTTTGGAGGCTCTCCATTTGGCCCAAATCTTACTTCTGAGGAGGATCTTTTGCCTAGTATGTTTTGTAAGCCAGGGGGCAATTTCGGTTCTTATTTGGGATGATCGAATGGGGGCGTGGTAATCTAGGATTTGAAGGAATCTAGTATTAAAGAAGGTCACTGCTTCATCAAGTTGAAGATGAGACATAGGTGACCAGTCACATGCTTTTAGTTCATTTTGGAAACTGTCTGGATTAAAGAATTTTTTGGAGCGGGAGGATTTAAAATTAGAATAAAAAATGTTTGGAGGTGTGTCATGTTGACAGATGTGCAAATGAGATGTTACTGTGTTGGCCGTATACATTCTTGTGATGACCTGTCTTGAGCTCAGTCCTTTGATATCAAGACCCAGCTCACAGACATCATTTTGAAAAGTGACTGTTGTGTCACAGATATAAGTGTAAGGGCCTTCTAAAGCATGAGTTTGTTCTATTTTGCTTGCTTATCATATAGTGCTTTATTTAGGTAATGGAAGACATATCCTAGTATTTTTTTAACTAAAATGTAACCAGTTAATGCTACCCTGCAAGCGATATGCCGGTGCAACTATTTAGTTTTACATTCTTCTGTGCTGTACTATAGCTTTTTATTATGTTTAGTCTTTCAAACTTAATTATTTGTGTGTCTTGGTTATTAAATTTCACAGTTCACTTTCTGGTAGTCAATTTATTAACTGACTGTTTGATGTAAAGGTAACTACTGAGTGTTGGTGCTCCATTTTAGAAATTGAGACAGTCTCAACTAAAACCGGAAAATGTTTTTAAATTTCAGTTAGCTTACTTTTTAATATTTCAATTACAATTTTATGTACGTGAACAATACACTTACAAAATAAAACAAATGACTATTTATACTAATGTGTACCATGATTCTTATTATTCATCACTAATGATCATTAAGCTGCCAAACGTTATTTATTCACTTATTCATTTAAATGTCTTAACTGTGGTAAAGCACTAATAACTCATGATGATGCTCAGTCTAAACCCAGGAAACTACAGGATGAAGAAATGAATAAATCAATTCATATTTTTGCCTCCGAACTGAAAATGAGTTTGCCTGGAATAATTATTAGAAGAGTCAACTAAAGAAAACATGTAAAACATCACATACAATATAACTGTCCTTGAGATTGTTCTAATTGTTATTAAAATTACTTAAAATCACTCCATTCATCCATAATTCCCTTTTTTTGCAAATAGAGTTCAATAGTCTGTACCAGCTAGAGCCAATGTTCACACTGCTGGGTGGCTAATATTATTACAACAGAGATACATCAATAATTATAAGTCACATCTAACTCCTATAGCAACATCATAAAGAGCCAGCAACACGAGTGGAAGTAGAATGCTAGAATTTTCATCTGTATCACACAATACAAGCATACTGGATGACAATTATTTTATTTATTATTTATTTTTATTTCATTTTTATTTATCCTTTATTGACTAGTTCAGTCCCATTTGGCTAGTGGGCTCTTTTCAGGGGATACCCAAGGTGGTATTTATACTACTAACAGAAATTTGGCCAGGGCACAGGGGATATTCCCTTAGCCATTGTTGTTGTGAGTGGGACCAAATCTGCAGGACCAGTTCCTGTTTCCATTCCAGGTACAGAAGCAGCCTGAAGAATCAGGAAGACAGATGGAGAGAGAAGAAGATAATGGAGTGGAGAGAGAAACAGAGGAGAAATCAAACATTAAGACCTGAATATGTGTGCAGGATTCTGAGAAGATGTTTCAAAGTAATCTAATTGATGGAGATAGATCAGTAAATGATGGACATATGATTACAACCCTTGAGTAGGGAGTATTATGGGATTATTTACTTAATGAAATGGTAATGCAGAATGAACCAGAAAAAAAAAGAAGAAAACATTTCCAATGGGAACGCTATGGAGAAAATACAAAAGGAGATGTAGAGATACTCCTGAAGAATAGTGGTAAGGTGGAAAAGAAAACATATGCAGAAAAAGGAAGAGAAAGCATAAGGGGAGTTACTATGTAAAACCCTGGGAAAATCTAACAGATGAAAAGAAGGCAAAGGAAAATGAAAAACAGAAGTATGTGGTAAAATTCAAAGTAAATAAAACAGACAGGGGTGAAGTATGGGGCAGTTTAATAACTCCTTTTGGTTTAAAAGCATATGAGGTAAGAGCATTTATTCTTATTAACAAACAGACATTTTGTGACATTATATCTGAGACTGTTTTTTCATTGGAAACTTCTTGGAGAATTTGAAGAAAAGAAAGACTGTAAGCCATGACATCTTTATACCATAAAAGCATTTAACAGGGAAGCAAAAAAGAACATTCATGTACAATTTCTAACAAGAGGTGGAAAGAGAGACTTTGAAATGGCATTTAAAAACTTTATATAAAGAAGAACTGGACATTACAAAAGTTTAAGATTAAAAAAGGGTTTATAAACTGGTGTATGTGATTGTACTAGTGTGTTAAAATAGAAAAAGAAAAAATATACATATAGCAAGCATAATAAATGTGGAGTGGAATATGGATGTCATAAAATACTGGGGAGAACCCAAAGCATGTTATTTTTTATGTTATGTGATGTTATGTTATATTATGTTATCTGTTCCCTTAGGCTCAGATTCGTAGTGCTGGCACTCCAATAACTGTGGTATAACTTTGATAAAAAAAACTCCTTTATTTAAACATAAACTTCAAGCATGAGTTAAGCGCTTTCATCTAAGATACTTAGACCTCCTCAGAACTGAATCACCTCTTGTCCATTATGTTTATATAGTCCATACATTTAGGCGAGTTGGAAACTAAGTGGCAAGTGAAATTGGACGCATCTACCCTACCAGGATTAAACGATCATATATCTATAAAACCCATCCTAGTAAATATGGGGTAGGGGAAATATTATGAGGGTAGTTGTGATTCAATTCATAAGGTCTAACACTGATGTATTGAATTGTATTTTATTAACAAGTTTATTTTTAAAAACAAGAGGAAATGTAAATGATTATATGTGGACAGCGTAGCTTAACATGTAATGTTTTAATGAATTTTAAAAGGTATTTTTTATGTTTAAAGAGCACTATGTAAAGCACTTTATCAACAGGCACACTGGCACTTTAATACAATGTATAATTGTAATACCCAATTAATTAATTAATCAAATAATTGGAAATGTATGGACTATATAAACATAATGGACAAGAGGTGATTCAGTTCTGAGGAGGTCTAAGTATCTTAGATGAAAGCGCTTAACTCATGTTTGAAGTTTATGTTTAAATAAAGGAGTTTTTTTATCAAAGTTATACCACAGTTATTGGAGTGCCAGCACTACGAATCTGAGCCTAAGGGAACAGATTTTGATTTCTTTTATCGAGTGGACTGTTACCTTTGACTATTCTATTTTATATTATGTTATGTTATGTTATTGTCAAATTGAAGGAACTTTGATAACTAACTGTGATAAAAGAAACTAGGGTTGGGAGGGTGGCCTAATGGTTAAGGTGTTTGCCTTACAAACACAAGGTGCAGGGTTTGAGTCTCACAAGGGTACTTGGCTAGGCATAAAATGGCTCACAAGGGCAGTTAGCTTAGTACTAATCTATAATCTATGAACCTAATCATATTTTTGGGGAAATGAGACATGATGCAAAAATGTGACTGGAAAATGTTATAAATGTAACAAAATTGGACATTTATGGATGGATTGCAAAAAGAAAAATAAGAGAGAAAAAAAGAGAAGAAAACGAACAAAGAGAAAAAAATTGAAGTATTGGAAATAATATAAAATTGATGAGAAAAAAATAAATAGGATCTAGAAAAAAAATACATACATTTGGAGGGAGTAAAAGACAAAAAAGAATTATATTAATAAAAGCAAAAAGAAATAAAAAGAAACTTTAAGGGGATAAATATAGAAAAAAAGAAATGAAATGGATGAAAAAGAAAATATATATAATTAATGATTGGTGAATGGTTTAAAAGTTAAGATGTTTGACTCATAAACATAAGGTACAGTGTTTGATTCTCACCTTTGGGAGGGAAAATTGGCTAGCCTTAGAGGTGCCTATTAAGAAAGCTAGCCCAGTAATTAATTATGAGTTTATAAAACCACATATTTAGCAAAAAGAGAAAATGAAAAGTATAGAGTGTTTTCTGTAAATGTGAATAGGATTAAGAATGGAGTAAGAAGAATACGAATTTTGGAATGGTCTAATACATATGATATAGATGTAATTACATTAGAAGACAAAAAAATTTTAACAAATGAACAAAGATTACAAACAAAGAAACTATGGGCAAGAAAGATAATCTACAATTTGGAAAATGAGAGATGTTCTGGAATAGCTGTATTCTGTAGAAATACAGAAAAGATATTAGAAGTAACTTTAGCAAAAATTGGAAGATTAACCATTGCAGACTTAAAATGGAAACAACATGTCTAAACTATTTCTAAAGAAAGAGAAAGGCTATTTCATCAGATTTTAGATTATGCAGTAAGAAATATTAATATTATAATAATAGCAGACTTTAATTGTAATTTAATAGGCAAGCATAAAATGAAAGGAAATTATATAAAATATGTTAAAAGTTATAAAATGTGGTAAGTTGAAATTTTGGAACAAAAAAGGAGTATGTGTAGAACTGAAATAGATTATTTTATAATATCTCAGGGTTTAGTTATCGGTGAAAATAACCAGTTGAAACAGGATTTTCTGATCATCTTCCAATATGGCTAGAGATAAAGGAAAACAAGGAATATATAAAAATAGGCAAAGAATAAAAAATATAAATGAAAAAGCATGGAATTAAGAGGGAAAGAGTTTAGTGACATAGTTATGGAAAGACCATATTACTATGAGAACAGTGTATGAAAACTGTTCTGAATGGTAGATGATATTTAAGGAAATATAACAAATGTTTTTACAGTGGCAATATGATGTGAGAAAAGTATTGAAAGAAAAATATAAAAAACATGTAATGATGCATTGGAAGATTTAGAACATAATAATAGAAAATACTTTGACAAAGAAAAGGAATTGTATGAACAAATAAAACAAGAATTTTTATATAAGCAAATATATTTTTACAAAGAAAACAGAGAAAAGGTATTGAGTTACTTAAGCAGATTGGTAAAGGAAGATGGTAGTATAATGAAAGAAATAAAACATGTTAAAGGAGAAACAGAAAGAACTCAATAATAGATTATGGACAGTGTAGTACAATATGTACAAAAGCATTTAAATTAAAAAAGAAGGTAGTGAAAAAAACATGGAAAGTAAAAAAGTTAACAGAAAAAGATAATAAAGAGTTGGAAATGGAGATTTATTTAAATGAGCTAGATACAGAATTAGGAGAAGTAAATATAGATTTGTCTGCAGGACCAGATAGAATAAGGTATGAAAAGTATACAAATTTAAGGGGTTGTCAAAATATTTTTTTTAAAGATTTGGTATCCATTGTTAAATGAAGGCTTTATTTATATAGAATTGTGTCGTGGAATACTTAAATTCGTATGAAAGAAGGAAGATAGAATACAATTAAAAAACTAGAGACCAGTTGTATTGAATAATAATGATTATAAAATCATTCTGAAAATAATACAAAAGTGATTTGAATCTAAAATGGAAAAAATTATGGAAGATATTATATATAGTATAAAAGGGAAGGTTTGTCAAGAAGTATTAATAATAGTTAAAAAAATTGTGGATGATATTATGAATAGAAAAGAAAAAGCAAAAATCATGATAGGAAACCTTAATAAGGCATTTGATACAATTGGACATGAAATCTTATGGGTACTAATAAAAGAATATAATATAAGTAAGAAAGTTAGGAAATGATTCATGTCAGCATATAGTAATAATAAAGTAAAAATACATGTAAATGGCTGGTTAAGCCAAGAGGTACATATGAAGAGTGGTGTAAGACAGGGATGTCTAATGAGTTGTATAGTCTATGCGTTAGTTATGTATTTGATAATATTTGAAATAAATTGCAACATGAAGGAGGTGGGGTATATAACACCTGAAGGGTTAAAAATTCCAGTTCTGCTGACATACACAGATGACATTATAATAACTGCAGAAATAAATGGGAGCAAATAAGTAATAATTTGTACAAACGAGTATTTAAAAGCAATAAGGATGGCTTTAAATAAAGAGAATAGTAAAGGTTTAGATGATATAATAAAGATAGGTGGTGTATATCTTTGCAATTAATGAAACTTCAGTGAGAACAAAGATTTATGTAGAATTCAATAAGAAAAGAAGCAATAAAAGAAATAAAACAAACCCATCTTTTCTGGAGAACAGATAAATTGTTATTCAGAAAAAAATGCTTATTTGATTAACTAAGTACTGATAGGCAAAATAGCATACTTAGTGTGTTTTTTTTTTGCCAGCAGTATTTGAAAAGGAATTGTTGCAGATAGTTTTTATTCCATTTTGTTGGGGTTATAGATCAAAACCAGTAAAAAGAAGAGTTTTGTATATAAGTAAAGAGGGAGGAGGTTTAGGGTTAATTGACCCAGTGGTATATGCTGCTTCATTATCTTTGTACAAAGTATTAACTCATTACATCCAAGTGATGCCTTCAGGTGCATCTGCAGTTAACTCATACTGATGCCTCTAGCAGTTAAATATTGTTTGTTCATATTTGCATCAATAATTCTCAAACCATGCTATGTCCAAGGTTTTTAAAAAAAATCATCTTAAAGCTTACACAATGGCAAATTTAACTGCATTAATATTGACCTCTGTCTAGTGCAGCTAAATAGATATTAACTGTTGTTTTAATGATATTCATTTTTATAGATATAATTTTCACATTTTTCTATACATCTTAACAACCAAGTAACACAGGCAGAACTTCTTAGCCTCATATGAAAGCTGTCAGCTAAATGACTAAAATGCTGCTGACAGTATGTATGTAACTTGAGTGGTTGCTGAGATATTGTAAGTTGTTTACAAAATATTACAAATGTAATAGTTACTGTGTTTACTGTGACTTGTAAAATTTGGTTTAAAACCTAGAACCCAAAAAATACTACCACTCTAAATATAGTTTGTGCTGAACAGTTTAACATTTATACTTCTTTCATGACCCTTATGGTTCCAGAGATATGAATATTTGTTTGAAATGTGAGGACATAATTTGATTCTGTCAAAAGGCATAGGCTCCACCCACTGAAAGTTACAGTGCAAATATCCTGAGCTCCATTGGAGTGAATGAGTTAAAGTAGATAAATGAAAAAAATGAGAGATTAGTAGTAACATTGAATAAATGTGAGTATGATCATTTTTGGGGTAGGGAAAAAAAGAGTAAAAGAGGAAAAAGGGTATGTAAATGAAGAAATAAAATGATACCAAAATACCTTTATGGAAATTAAAAACTGATGATATAGAAAAAAAAAAGATAGAAAGGTATGATATAAGAATGTTCTGATAAAACATTACTATGTAAAACCATGGGAAAATCTAACAGAGGAAAAAAACAAATAAATCTAAATAATAAGAAGCAAATGTAATTAGAAAGTAGCATGCCAACAGTTTTTGAAGAGACTGGTAACAGATAAAAGGAAATATGCCATATAAAAAGTAAAGTGATAGAATATGTTCATATTGTCAAGAAGAAGAAACTATGGAACGTGTTTTTGAAATGTACATGAGTAAAAAAGTTATGGGGAAAATTAAGGAAAGAAGATTTTTTTGATGACATAAAATAAGTGTTTAAAATATGTGGCTAAAATAAACATCGATATAATTAAATATGGATATTATAAGAAGAAAAGTACAAAATAAGTTAGAATAGATAAAAAGTTATTTGATGACATATGGGTTATATTGAATGAAAGAATAAATGAAATTATTTTTAACAGTAAATGGATTTTAGCAATAACATTAAGTAAAATCAGGTGATAATTATGGAAAAGGAGTGAGGCTCTAATAGGTATGAAAATTTAGTATGATTGTAAAATAAATTATGTATATGTATGTCTATACTGTTGCATATTTGTAAATGTGTGTACATATGTTGTAAATAAGAGATCTTTTTGCATATATAAATAAAGGACCCCTACTATTTTCAGTAGGTACAGCATCTTTTACATCCATCTGATATACGTGTATTTAGAAGGTTGGAAGAAACCAGACTATCAGAGAAAACCACACAGGGAGGACACATGTAGACTACTCTCAGAAGGCACCCCTGCAAGAAGTGAACTGGAGTGCCTCTGGCAATAAGATAGTAATGCTACTCACTCCACCATTAAAGGTACTTGGACTGCAAATGTCAAACCCTCAGATTTTTCTTGCCTCAGAGAAAGAGAAGCTAGAGCCCAGATAGCTAAGTATGTGCTAGGAAAAAGAGAAAAGGAAAGATATTCACATCGTTTCATAAAATCTAATAAAAAAATGGGGATGGAGGGAGGGAGGTTGTTCTTACTTCAAACATCTGCTGTCATTGTAAGTTTACTTATACATCTGTACTGTGTTCATCATGTGATCACTGTTGCAACAGTCTAAGCTATATGGGTCAAATACTAGAGTGTAGAAGGAAAGAGGGTAGGAAGAAGAAGGATCAGCATCCAGAAGCCCAGGAAAATAGTCCTAGCAAAGTATTGTCTGGACTTAGTAAAACATCTAACTTGTAGTTCCTCTTAAAGTTTTGGACAGATTAAACAGTTACTGCCTCTATAATTAATTTTAGTGTCCGGCACTTTTCCAAAAACTGACAGAAGTAGACAAAGCCCTAGTAAATGAGGCCCTGGCATTGCTGGAAGTCTATTGCTGTTTTGAGAATAATAAAAGCAAAGGCATGAGACAACCATTTTGAAATTGACTGTTTTGACATAGATTGTCCCTTTTTCTTATCTTTATAGGAAAATAAACAGTTTATTAGACTTCCTGGATGTTTTTTTCTGTTCCTGTGTATATCCAGAATCTGTAGAATAGAGTCCCCCCTTATTTTTGGTTCTAGAATGAAAAAAGGGGCATGAATAGCCTGACTCAAAGTAAATTAGGAAACAACTTTATGCATAAAGGAAGGATTTCTTCTCAAAGTTAAACTGTTTGTGAAAGATGATATAGGGTTGAATCATCATAAGAGCTTGCAACTCAGATAATTGTGCAGGTGTCAGAGCAATGAGTAACACTGATTTCCAAGGCAAGAACTTCAACTCAACTTCATGAGCAAGTTCAAATGAAAAAAAGTCTAAGTTTCTCCAAAATAAAATTCAGATCTAAACAAGGAGCCACTTTTCTTCTAGGTGGACTGATATGTAAAAGCCTGTTGACAACTGTTTGATTTGAGGGGGGCTATAAATGGAAGGATCCATGAGAAGGCAAGTAGAAATGGTCAAGAGATGCCTTTGATGTCTGAGGATAATAACTCACACACATACTGTAGAAAAGAAGTGTCTGGGCCTTAAAAGAGTCCTGGCTCTTGGATCATAGAACAGAGATTGGCATTTATCTGTCAATACGTTTATTTTATCCAGTACTTATAATATGTGTTTATTTTATTAGTTTTCATTTTAATAGTATGCATTTTATTTTGAAAGACAACAGTGTTATTCTATTACTACCAGACAGAGAAAACCTGGGTGGGCTATTACAGTGGGGTATGGGAAGTTCTGATAGTTTTGCACAGATGATTAAGGCTATGAACTACCTTGGATTGTTCAAAGTGTATGTAAACCTGTATTATGAAGTACTGTCCCTGTAAAGCTTTGTCTTAATAATGTTATACTTTACCAAGCATACACTTGCTAGCAGCCTAATACAGCCACATACTCCCCTAACTGCTCCTATCCCATTCCCTAGTCTGTCCATCCTTATCCTATAGCCTGCTCTTAGTCTAGCCACTTGGTGGCAGCACACTCCCCTGCTAGAGTTTCACTGCAGTTAACATTTCTTGTACCCCATTACTTATGTATCACATAGTTCAAGTATAACCAAAGTTAGCCTACAGCTCTGTCTCTATCAGAGTACCCAGTGTGAGGTACCTTACTCCAGTGACTTCTTGCTTGTCTCTCTATCTAAATACATAATGCCCCATCTCATTCCCCTGTTGCCGAACTTACCTTCTAACTGCTCCCTACTCACTGATTGCTTCTTGCTGGTGTCTTTCATCTCATTTGGCACTACCCACTCCGTTCATCCTATGGGCTCACTCCGCTCCCCTAATCTGCCCCCAATTTCCACCCGCCCCCACTACTCCTACACTTATTGCAGCCTCAGGTCCCCTCCAATAAGCCAATCCAGTTACTTCTCATCATTATCCCCTCCTTTTCACTTCCTCCAATACTTAATCTCCCCCCTCCCCCATTCCAACCCATATGGTCCCAAAGTCATTACTATACCCCTCCCTGCTACCAATTCAAAACCCACTCTAATCCTACTTCCTCCTCCAAACATACCTTCCAACCCTTCACATATATATAAACACACTATGTCTCCTCCGCTTTCTCAAATCCTTCTCTCTCTCACCATACATCTTCTAATTCCTCTATACCATGCTACCTCTTATTACTCTCACAAACTACCCCCTTCCTTCCTATCACCCACCATCCCCACAAACTCCCATCCTCACCCCTCCAGATCCCACTTTCACACCATATCCTCCTCTCTTCTTCAACCAAACCCACTTCACTTCATCTGGCTAAAACATTTTCCCTCCCCAATAAAACACCAAATACCTAAAGCTATATTACATATCCCACAAAACTCAAAGAATAAACTACAAGCCCTGCTCCCTTTCCGTTTTAACTACCTATGCTTAGCAAGTGACATACACCCCAACCCAGGGCCTACTACCAGCAGCAATCCAACTCCCCTTATTGCTACCAATATTACCAACTCTAAATATCTCAAACTCATAACCATCAATGCCCAGAGCCTAACAAACAAAATAGCCCAGTTCCATGCCTGGCTATACCATACCCTTCCTGACATAGTAGCTGTCTCAGAGACATGGCTAAAACCCAATATTTCTGACTCAGAAGTCCTCCCCTGGATATCAAGCTCTCAGGAATGACCACCTAAATAGAAAAGGGGGAGTAGTAGCCTTAATTTACTCTAGCCTACTCTCCCTCACTCCCTTCCAAAACCCTATTCCTCAACTCAATTCAACAATGCCTAACTAGTCATAGGAATACTCAAACTAAATAACGTTAAAAGTATTTACATTATAGCTCTCTACATCCCTCCTGGGAATAATACCTCTACACTCAAGGACATTCTACTATGGGCCTCTACCAATATTATACTTGAGACACAAATCCTAGGAGATATAAACATTGACTGGAACAGAATTAATAACAATAATCCCTCCATCTCAATCAATCTATTTAATTTCAGTCAACTTACAAATACCATTACCAGACCCAATAAAAAGAGCCCCAAAGGCTCCATACTTGACTGGATCCTAGTTTCTCACAGAGATAAAATCTCCCATACTGGCACCTTACAAGACTCCATTAGTGACCACTTGCCAGCTTTCATCCATAGAGCAAGCCCCACCACTCCTCACCAACACCAATATATCCACATACAAAACCTCACAAACTTTAACCCGATAACTTTTTCTATTTCTCTCAAACTAATAAACTGGGACAATCTAAAAACTCTTCCTCTAGACCATGCCGTTGAATTCTTCAACTCATCCTTCTTAAATATCTTTAACTCCCAAGCCTCTCTTAGAACAAAACGTATAAAAACCAATTCAGCCCCATGGCTTACTAAAGACACCAAAATACTTATGCAACAAAGGGACAAGACCTAGAGAATTTACCATCACAATAAGCACCCTGACACCCTTCTAAAATATAAAGAGCTCCGTAACCTAGCCAAAAAACATGTTATACAGGATAAAAAAACATACTATACCAAATTACAATCAAATCACTCCAAAACCCCCAAACAATTCTGGAATTCCATCAACTCTCTCCTCAACCCAGGTACCAAAACAAATCCTTGCCCTGACACTAGTAAGTCTGACCCAGAAATAGCCACACTATTTAACTCCTTCTTTATAAACTCTATAGCAGAACTCACCAAGACCTTCCCAAACAACAACTACCCCAAAAAAAACCCCTCCCCAACCAACCACCCCTATCTCTCCTCCCATCTTTCATCTCAAACCCATTTCCACCTCATACATACAAAAACTCCTCTCTAAGCGTACGCCTTGCTGCAATGTTCCTGACAACATGCCCTCACTCTTTCTAAAATGTGCAGCAGACGGCATTGCCATCCCCATAGCATTCTCATTAACACATCCGTACAAGAATCTTATGTCCCCAAACTATGGTGTGCAGTCTTTATCCTACTCCTCCACAAAGGAGGTAAATATTATGTCATCTCTAACTTCCGGCCCACAGCCATTCTCTCTCCTGTTTAAAGGATACTAGAAAAATGCATCCACCTCCAGCTCATGCCTTTCCTTATAAAAAAACAACTCCTCACCCCAACTTAACATAGATTCCTTCCCGGCCATAGCACAATAACTGCTCTTCTCTCATTCCTAGACATAGTAAACCACGCCTGTGATTCTGGAGAACTAATATCCACAGTCTTCTTGACCTCTCCAAGGCCTTTGAAAGTGTCTCCCATTCTCAACTTCTAAACCACCTTTCTAATCTTAATCTCTCACACAAGACCCTCACCTGGTTCAGCAGCTACCTCTCTGACTGATCTCAGGCTGTGAAATGAAAAATGGGCACCTCAATGTTCCTTCCAACCCCGACCAGAATACCCCAGGGTTCCATTCTTGGCCCAATGCTCTTTAACATCTTTATTAATGAATTCCACGAAGCCATTCCAAACACTAAGATATTTCAATATGCAGACAACTCAACTTTAGTCTGCTCTGCTCCTAACCTCCTCTAACTCCAAACAAAAACTCAAACTGCTTTTTCTACTAGTGAGAACTGGATTCTTCATAATTGCGTCTCTCTAAATGCCACCAAATCCAAAATTCAACTATTCTCTTCCTCCAGATCTCTCCCTCTTGACAAAACCTCCTTAAATATTATCACTCATGCCAACTCCACTATAGAAGTTGTTCCTTTTGCTAAACTTCTTGGGGTCACTATTGATGAACACCTAAAATTCGATACCCATATTCAGCTAAATATTAGGAAAACACATCAGAAACTTGGCATGCTGTATAGAAACTCCCACTTTCTCTCCCCTTCCACAAGACAGACCATTGCTACTACCTACTTACTACCATCTCTAATGTATGGTGCCCCCTACTAACCAACCTATCTTCCTCTATCCCTTCTAAACTGGAAACCTGTTACAAAAAAAATCACAAAGTTCGCCACCAAGTCCAAATACTCTACCCACCACTGCATACCTCTCCACCAGCTGCAATGGCTAGAACTTCCAAACTATCTGGACTACGTCCAACTCACTACAGCCTACAACCTTATTTTCAAACCTACTAAGTGCCCTACACTAACAAATGTTTTACCACTATGCACCCCTCATAGAATTCTAAGATCTTCCCACCAAAATCTAATTTCTGTACACAAACCGAATCGGCCCCCAGGTCAACTTCTCCTATCCTTTTCCCTAGCCAAAAAATGGAACTCTCTTCCTTCTTCCCTAAAAAATTTCTGAAAAACGTGATCACTTCAAAACCCAGCTCCATTCTTACCTCTCCATTAACAAGAAATGCAATTGTACTTTACCTACCTAATCCTGCCTAACACATGCATACATCCATACAAATAAAGTATCTTTCCACCTTACCCAATACAAGATCAATCTTACCTCCTGTTCTCCTACAATTGTGACTTTAATACCCATCTCAGATGTTTTAAAACCTCAATACTGTGGTGATTCTGTACTACTGCTCTCAAATGTAAAACCTGTAAATATGCATTGTATATTATACTATATTACTATTTTACTTTATTTATGTTTACCTTTGTAACATGTACTACTTGTTTAACTATTATAACGTCTACTTTGTTTTATGGAGCTTTTCTCCCCAGGCCTCTACTGAAAACAGGTTTCTTGAGTCCAGTGGACTTCCCCGGTCATCAAACTGGAAATAAATAAATAAATAAATGAACTACTAATGAGCTTCACCTTGTAATCCATGGTTTGAATCCTACAGTCTACGACGTGACACTTAGCAGTTCACATAATCAGGCAATGCTTTTGGGTCACTCCTGAAAACAGGCTTTTCTTGTAGATTTATCCATTTGAAAAATAAATTAATTAAAAAAAAAACTTCAGTAGAACCCTTGCTAAGAAATTGGATATATCAATGGAATCCAAAAAGGCAAATATTAATAGGGCTGTCCAGGTGATCGTGTCATAACATTAATGAGTATTTGGAGGAAAGGTCACCTGGTTGGTCACTGAATTTATATATTTTACAATGGAAGAAGTAATGGAGGGTCAGCATTAGCTGATAAATGCCTCTCTGGAAATGTTACAATTCAAGAGTGATTGTAATGTCATGGAATCATCACTGATTATGTTCTTGTAGAATATAAATTGACAGGGGATAGAGAAAATGTGCTTGACATGGGGAAAATGGATCCAGTGTTGTTTAATGATAATTCTTAGTAGGATACCTTATATACATGTGGAGGAATTTTGAATTGTTCACATGAGTTATGATGAGGCTAAAGTTATCTTAAAAGTGAGTCCAAAGTGTTTGTAAGAATTGATAAGATGTAGAATACTAGAATGAACTGGAAATAACTGGAAGAAACTGGAATGAGGCTGGAATGAATGTCTTTATCTTTTAATTACCCAGAACTGTGCTAAACAGGTTCCAGTCTCTCCTTTATGTGCAAATCATCTTGTACATTTCAAAATAAAAGTCTACACACACTGTAGTTTGGTTAAAAATGTTTCATTATGTACAGTGGAGGAAGGTGCCAACAATTTCTGAATCATATCCTAGTGTCGTTAATAACAGTGCCGATAAACTATAATAGACAGAATGATAATGTCCGTAGCTTTGGTACTCATTGTTCTGTTTGTAAATTCTGTACTCAGAATGTCAAATCGTACGTCTATAATAATAGTGCTGACAAACTGAAATACACTGAATTATAATGTCCATAGCTTCTGCACTCATACACAGAATTATTCCTTTTCTCCTGAGTAATATAATTAATATTCTGGAATGCTGGATATTGTATCTGACTTCTGCACTCACTCTAGAGTGTCTGTACCAAACTTCTGAGGACTGCACTGCAATGACTTTCTGTGTATCAGTGTGAACTAACTAGCTTACTTCTGTGTCTGAAGTATCTCTCCTAATAATTCTAAAACCATGTAACTTTCCTAAAAGTTCTACACACTTTTTTTAACCTTGGCTTCCAAGCCACATACCATTTAAACAAGATCTGTTTTTACTCACTGTATTGAACATTTTGTTAACACATTTTATTCTTATCAGTATTCCTGACTGAAGGTTATTTATTTGTTCTGAAACATTCCTTTCTGCAGTATCTAAAATGAGAAATTAATATATATGTCTTCTTTAATATGGCTCCATTTCTAGGCCTATGCAAGAAGAATACTGCATTTATGTCTAACAAACTATATTTAAGTGAAACCTAATCTTACAGTGCTGGCTCAGGGGCTGTGTCCTTAAAATGGAGGCAATGAGAGGTGAAGCAACATTGTCACACTGAAAACTACAATAAAGGCCTTACCAAAAAAACTTTTACTGGCTAATTCTTAAAGGTGCTCTGTTAGGGCTGAGACAAGTGTCCCACAGGCAGAAGCAAAATCCATATGAAAAGTAAGACAGCTGCTGTTAAGACTCTGTTGTGGTACAAAGATTGGACTAACAGGGAGCAACAGGTAGCTTACTGACTTATAAACTAAAAGTGATTCAGATTGACAGGGTAATCATAGTTGTTACATTCTCTATTGGTTGGCACAATTGAGAGGGAAGTGACCCAGAAGACAACCTCTGGTTTTGTTGAAGATTTTTATCAGTCTCAACGTGAAGTATAAAAGAAGGAGAAAAAGGTAATCTATGTCTTTATGGCTTGCCAGTGATTATCAGTGAGGAACTGTATAATTTAGAAGCCTCAGTAGTTTGTGGTGAACTCCAGACAGATATCAGAGGCCTGACATGAAACAAGACATCTGGTAGTGACAGCTTACCTAGTGATTTGTATGAGATAGGCAGTGTTTATTAACTCCTTTGGTACTGTATTTGTGCAATGAGACTTTTTGGTTAGAGAGTGTGTCTCCTACTTCCAAAGACGTTAGAGTAATACTTCATCTGAAGTGGACCTAGACAAGAATAAATCTGAAGAATGTTTCCTAGGTTCCTTGATCATTCCACATATAAGATTTTATTCAAAGTACCAGCTGAAAGAGTTGGTTAAGGTGCTGCCAGGGTTCATATCCCAGAACTGACTGGGTTTCAGAATGGACAGTAATGTGCTGATGGACAGTAATCTGCTGATGGACAGTAATCTGCTGATGGACAGTAATCTGCTGATGGACAGTAATGTGCTGATGGCAGGTTGCTGTTGTGCAGATTCTGTTATGCTGAATTGTCAAGTTTTACTCCTGTTGTGGTATGGCTCCTGCATATTAGCAGAGCTTTTATTTTTTTAGACTGGGATTTCCTGTTTGCAGTGTTGGAAGCCAACAAGCTTTGTCCAGTATTAATGTGTTGGCTAAGGGTCTTCTACATTGACCATTTACTGAAACAGGGTACACACCCCAGGAGTCTTATTTCCCTTTGTTTATTTTGCTAGCAGTGTGGCAGTTGAGGAGAAGCTAGAGGTGAGGAAATAGTCCACTTGGGTGTTCCTAGACTTGGAGAAAACATATGATAATGCCCCACGAAAGGTGATTTGGGCAGTTATGTGGTGGTTTGAAGTTACATAAACATTGGTAGAATTAGTGCAGGTTATGTGCAAGAACCCAATACCTCAAGTACAAACAGTGTTAGGCCTCACAGAGGGATTCCCAGTGGGACAGTGTGTGAGCATAGGGGTTCAACTCTTGAGTACACTGTTGTTCATACTGGTGATGGATTACATTATCAAACAGGTCAGAGGGAAAAAATCAACAAAGTTGCTGTATGCAGACAATGTGGTATTACAGACAGGCTGTTAGACATATATTAAGGTTGCCACATGTCCCTTTATTAGCAGGATACTCACGTGTTGCACTACCTTATTCCATTGCCTGCTGTATGAAGCAGTGGGACTTGAGATGTCCTGTTTTTGATTGCAATGAATCAAAGAAAAGCTGCAATTACTTCCAGCTTTTCCATGGCAATTCTGTTATGCCACCACCCCTGACCTGCAGACAGAGCTGTTCCCTGTTAGGTTCAGGTGTTTTAAATTTTGCAGCAATTGGCTACAATTCATGAAAGGGGTGATGACTGCAGCAGGAAGAGCTCTACAAAGATCGTGACTGTAGAGCAGTTTGTTTTAGCACTTCTACAGCTGCTAATGAAATTAAGAGTGAGAATTATTTTTTTCTAACAGCTGAGCCAGCCAGCCAGCAAGCAAGCTAGCCAGTCAACCAGCCAGCAAGCAAGCTAGCCAGCCAGCTACATAGCCAGTTATACAGGCAACCAGTCATTCATCCATCCATCCATTCATCCATCAGCCAGCCATTCGTCCATCCATCCATCCATCCATCCATCCATCCATCCATCCATCCATCCAGTCATTCATCCATCCAGCTTTCCATTCATCCATCCAGTTAGCCACACCAGCAGCAAGCCAGCCAGCTATCCACTCAAGCAATCAGCCAGCCAGCTAGCCACTCCAGCAGCCATCCAGCCAGCCATCTATTCATCCAGTCAGCCATCCCTTCATCCACCCATCCATCTATCCAGTCAGCCATCCATTCATCCAGCCATACATCCAGATAGCCATGCATTTAACCAGTCATCCAGCCATCCAATCAGCCAGCCAATCATCTATCCAGCCAGACATCCTTTCATCCATCCATCCATCCATCCATCCATCCATCCATCCATCCATCCATCCATCCAGACATTCATCCATCTAGCTAGCCACACCAACAGCCAGCCAGCTGTTGTTGCCATAACTGCATCTCCTTCACTACTCCTGTGGTGATGTTCACTCACACTGAACTGGAAGCCATTGCCAACTTTTGGCTGATACATTCAGCTCAAATTTCTCTCCCCACTACCTCTGATGGTCCAAAGGAAATACCACATAACAAAATCCCCCAAACCATTACTAGAGAATAGGTCATTAATGCACTTCCCAAGGCCATAAACACTGCATCGCTGTGCCCCAATAACATCTTGGGATGTTTACTAAATAGCATGAAACATGACCTCTCTAGTCCACATGAATCACTTTTCAGCTGGAGCCTTCAGTCAGGTTTTGTGCCCAGGGAATGGAAGATGCCTACAGTCATTCCCCTGCACAAAGGAGATCCAAACACTGATCCAGGTAGCTACAGGCCCATGAGTCTTACCAGCCTCATATGTAAGGCCACTGAAAGAATCATCATGGACAAGATAAATGAGGATATAACCTGCAAACACTTGACCCACCACAGTTGGGCTTTGTTAAAGGAAGGTCTTGCCTATTAAATGTGGTGGACTTTTTTGTGAGGGGCACCAAAGCACTGGATGAAGGTAAGACTATGCACACAGCTTACCTGAACTGGGCCAAGGCTTTTGATACAATACCCCACTCAGACATTATAGACAAGCTCAATAATTTAGCTAAAAAAACTTTTATCACATGTTGGATAGCCAGCTGTCTCAATGATGTGACACCGGATGTCAAAATAGGTGAGGTCACCTTCACCAAGAGGCCAGTCACTAGCAGAGTCCCCCAGTGCTCAGTACTGGGCCCACTTCTTATTGGCATCTATTTCTCTGAAATGGAAGCAAACACTGAAGGTTTATGGCTGACTAAGTTTGCAGATGATTGTAAGCTAGGGGTTATCATCAACTCCCCTGCAGACACTAGCATTCTTCAAGAAGGTCTATCTCTGACTAATGAATGGTACCAAAGCCATGGTCTTAAACTTAATGCTAAGAAATGCATGATTGTACCCTTTGGTAAATCAACCATGCCAGCTACTTACCATGTTGATAATACACCCACAAGAGTTGACCCAGTAGTCAGGGGTCTGGGTACGCATGTACACAGCAGCCTTACCTTTGACCAACACATGGTCACAATGGTGAGGAAATCCTTTTATGAGGTGCAACTTATAAGTAAGGTATGGCATCTAGGTCCAAAGATATCATTATCCCACTTTACTCCACCCTTATCAGACCTGCTATAGAGTACAATGCTCCCTTTAGTATGTACCTGACAAAGCATCACTAGCAACAAAAGTGACCTCAAAGGTTTCTTACAAAAAGAATACAAGGTGTAACACACCTACTTTATGGATAGCACCTTAAAGCCCTTTCCCTCTACTCAGTCTCCTATAGATTGCTGAGGGGCGCTCTATGCCTGGCTTACAAGGCCTCCGCAAATCTTACATTTATGAATCTCCTACATATTTGTAATTCGAAGAGTACCAAAAATAGAAGGTGTAGGGACCTGAACTTTGTCTGTAACATAAAGAGAACATGCTGGAGAGACAGCTATGTGTTCCAAAGACTGTCCCTCCTATGGAACAGGCTTCCCATCCATGTGAAGCTGAGTTAATCTATAACAGAGTTTAAGCACAACCTAACCAGTGTATGGGGGGATAGAAAATTCACACCGGGCCTGGAAACCATGTCCCTTATGGATAGAGGTAGTTTATAATTGCTTGGCCCTCAATGTACTATTTGAATGCAGGGCATCATTATTTTGTCAGGAAAACTTTGCTAGGCTTAGAACCCCCCCCCCCCCAGGATGTTAGCCTAGTAACAATATATGAATCTATGAAAAGATTTTGTGAATAAGAGCTGAGGATTCTGAAATCTAACTGAGAGAAAAATTATGTTATCACAAGGATACAGAAAGTGAGTTTCTATGTAGTCTTATTTTTCCCCATATATGAGAAAATGGAAAGAGGTTGAAAGAAGAAAGTTGAGTTAAAGCGGAATAAAAGGTTGAGATTAAAGAATAATATGTACATACATACATACATACATACAAATATTTCAAGCATGGGCATTAATGCCCTTCTAGCTTGCCAATATACCAAAACATTTGATGTTAAGTTGTCTATCTCGCCTTTGTTTTTGCTGGTTGGGATCAGAGCCGATCCTCGGCTCTGACTCTGCCATCTTCTATAGCTCAAGAGCTGTTTACTGGCTCGAGGTGCCCCTTATCCCATGATGCCTAGCACTAGCTACCGAGATCTCATTTGCCCCTTCAGCTGCGAGGTGTCGTTTTTCTGGCTCAGGCTTGTATTAACTTTATTATAGAACTTTTTTCTGTGAAATAATCCTTTTTCTTAGTAAGGTATTCTAATTTTTGTTTTATACTTCTTGTGGTAGTTGAGTGAATATTTTGTAGTCCCCCCTACCCTCTTAGAACTCGTTTTAATTAGAGAGTTCTACCCCCCCTCATCCTTTTCTTGTCAGGTTAGCCATTTAGGTTAGAGGCTTTCCTTATACCTTCTTGTTAGGCCAGCCATTTGAGTTAGAGGCTTCCTAAAAAAAAAAAAAAAAAACTTTAGTCTGTATTATACTGTACTGTTTGTGTTTTTTCTGTAGACTGTATATTGGTTATTAGCTTTGTTGTATTTTTGGTTTCAGGATGTCTAAAGAATCCAAAGTGTCTGGGTTCAAGAAGTGTGACTCATGCTGTCAGAAAATGTCTCTGACAGATGGGCACACTTCTTGCGTCTATTGCTTAGGTGCTGTGCACCTGCAGGACTCTTGTTCTGCCATGCATTTAGTCCAAGAGTTCTGCAGGAGCATAAGAATAAGCTTATTCTTAGGGGCCTTTTAAAGCCCCAGGATTCACCAGCCAAGACTCACCCTGTGAAATCCCCAAAATCGTCCAAATCATCAGCTCTAAGTGTGGAGCCATCTTTGGTTCAGACTATACCTGCTACTTCCGTTCCGGCTGGAACCGATAAGACTGTCTCCCCGTCTGCTCCATCAGAAACTTCGGAGCCATTGCGGAGTCACAAGAGGCTGAGGTCACCCTCTCTGGAATCGATTCATTTAGCTCCTCAGTCTCCCTTGCTTCAGAGCGAGCGCAGTCACAGATCATCTCACTCCTCTCGACCCTCTAGGCTCTCGGATCATGACGTGGAGAGAGTGGTCAGTAGGTTGCTAAAGTCGCAGGCACTTGCCAAGATGTGGTCCAGCCCTCCTCAACAGGTGTCTCCATCCACTTCTATTGATGTTCCTCCTCCGACTCCATTGAGCTCGGAGCCGGAGTTCGTTGGGGTTCGAGTAGTGGAACCATCAGCTCCGATAACTCTTTCTCCTTCGGTTCCATCATTGGCTCCAATTCCGTCGATGGTGCCATCCATCGAGGGATTTGGGCACTGGGGCTCCTTCATCGGCTCCGAGGGGGCGAGTGGCATCAGACCCTTGTCCAACCCCGTTCTCCTTCTCAGAGCTTAGGCACAGGTGAGCTCGGCTCCTACATCGGCCTCGGAGCCGTCTCCCTCGGTGCAGAGAAGGATTCCGATTTTCTTGGAACCAGAGCCTTCTCTGCATCATGGCAGGGATGCCTTCGATGTCATGAGGAGTGTGCTGGCCACTGAGTCAGCTCCACTATCAGCCCCATCGGCTCCGTCCCCTCTAGTGCCTGTACCAAACTCTGCTCCTCCTCCAGACCCCAAGCATGGGGAACCGATGCTCCAGGGCACCCCATTGGGTGTTTCCTCTTCTTTCGAGGCCTCCTCTGACCATTCAGAGGAGCCCCCTCATAAGAAAAAGTGCAAGAGGAAGCACATTGACTCCGCTGAGTCTGTCACTTCTGATACAGACTTAGATGACTCAGAAGGGTCCCTGAGATCCCCCTCTGAAGATGTTTCCTTTTCAGACATCCTCGAAATGCTTAAGAAGAGGGGGAACTGGAATCCCCTAGCCCCTACTGAAGATGAGTCTGTATTCCTGGATGAGTTTGGTTCCCGACCTTCCACCTCCTGAGTTTCTATGCCTTTCGATCCACTTATGTCAGTGGTGGCTTGAAAGGCTTGGTCAGCTCTGGATACAGTGGAACAAATCCGAGGATACCTGGTAAATTCATTACAGCACCCCAGGACAAGCAATTCCTTTTGAAAGGTGTTCCTGTTGATGCCATGGTGGTAGCAGCAGCCATGAAAAAGGAGTTAGCGGAAACTTCTTTTTCTGTCCATCCTCCTAACAAGGAGTCTAGGACCATGGACAGATATGGGAGGTGAATGTTTACTTCAGCAACCTTTTCTATGAGGTCACTGAACTACTTATGGCATTTTACCTGGCTTCAGAGGGATCTCCTTAAAGAGCTCGGAGATACCCTTCAAGATCCATCAGCTGAGGGGGCTCAAGCTAAAGTGGCTTCCCAGCTGGCGACCCTTAATTCTGTAGTCAACTCCTCCATGAGGCTCATTTCCTATGCAGCCGATGGTGTACGTAGAGCCGCAGGTATGGGTGTGGCCCTGAGGAGACACGCCTGGATGTGGCTGTGTAATTTTGCGGAACCCTTTAGAGCGTCATTCACCAACACCCACTTTGATGGTTCCTTTTTTTTTGGACCACAGGTGAAAGACACTTTGACTAGGTGTGAGCAAGAAGGCAAGACTCTCTCTGCTGTGGGAGTCCATTTTTCCACTCCTTCCAGACCATAACCCAAGGGTCAGAAGAGTGGTATAATGTGGTTCCGAAAATCCCAGGGAGCCTCGCCTGACACACGTAGCAATTTTTCCTCCAGGGGCAGAGGGGGAAACAACAACAACAGATCTTGCCCTCATGGCAGAGGGGGTCCGAAGAACCAGGGCAAAAGAGAATCTTTCTCTGAGAAGCCCTTTCAACATCCCTGAAGGGTTGCCTGACTGCCCGCCTCTGGAGACTTTCTCTGTACCCAAAAGCCTGGCAAAATTTAATTCAAGACAAATGGGCACGGTCAACGGAGGTTACAAAATGCCCTTCTCTCAGCCCCCTTTAACTTCAAGCAAATCCCTTCCAGATGTTCCACCCAATCTGAGGGACCAAGCAGTCATAGAAGTTTCAAAACTGCTAAAAAAAAAAGAGTCATCCAGGAAGTTCCGGCAGACCAACATGGATCCGGAACTTACTCAAGGTTCTTTTTGGTACCAAAAAAGACAGGGGACTGGAGACCGATTCTGGATCTCAGCAGACTGAACAAGTCTGTTCAAAGAACAAAGTTTCGGATGGTCATGCTACAGTCCATTCTACTCTTTTTGGGTCAGGACAACTGGATGTGCTCCATAGATCTTTAGGATGCGTACTATCACATCAAAATGGACAGGCATTCCAGGAGATTCCTTCGCTTCCGGCTGGAAGCCAGTCATTACCAGTTCAGAGCTCTGCCCTTTGGTCTCACCACAGCCCCCAGGGTGTTCACCAAGTGTATGGCAGTGGTCATGGCTCACCTGAGACATTGAGGATTCCAGGTGTTTCCATATCTAGATGACTGGCTCCTCACTGCTACTACCAGGCATCAACTTCTCCAAGCCAGGAACTACACAGTCACAATCTGCTCCCGGCTAGGCATCACAATAAACTTCGAAAAATCTGCCTTGTTGCCCTGTCAATCTATTACCTATATAGGAGCAGACTTAGACACAAGGAACATGTCCGCAAGGCTGCCGCCAGACAGGGTGTCTACAATTCACCAGCAAGTTCAAATTCTAATGCAGAGCAAAAGGATCCAAGTCTGGTTCGTCCTTCAAACTCTGGGTTCCATGGCAGCGGCAATCCTTCTAATCCCTCTGGCCCACTTTCATATGAGAATCTTTCAGTGGCTTCTGTTCACACAATGGTCTTTCCAACAGCTGCCCATGTCTCACATGATCATGATTACAGAAGCATGCAAAAGGCACCTTTCCTGGTGGATGGTCTCCCCACTAGTGTCTCAGGGAAGACCCTTCATTCAGCCCCCTCCGGTGGCCACAGTGACCACAGACACCTCCCTGATAGGGGGGGGGGGCATTATCAGGGCAGGACAGTCCAAGTCACTTGGCAGCCTCACGAGTATCATCTGCATATAAACATCCTAGAAATGAGATCCGTGCTCCTAGCATTGCAAGCTCTTCAGGACTCTCTACCTTCTGGGACCATTGCAATTCAAACGGACAACATGTCAGTGGTGTGGTACATCAACAAGCAGGGCGGAACCAGGTCCTATCCCCTATGTCGAGAAGCACTCAGACTCTGGCAGTGGGTGATTTCCTCCCAATGATTTCTGATTGCAACGCACATCCCTGGGAGGTCCAACGTCATAGCGGACAGGCTCAGCAGAGCTATTCTCATGCCTCACAAGTTGTCTCTGAATCAGGTAGTGGCGGATCTGATCTTCCGCAAATGGGGGGACAGCCTTGCTGTGATATTTTTGCCACCCCCTTCAACAGCAAATGCAGCAACTACTTCTCCATTCTTCCACTTCTGGGTCACTCTCCCAGAGATGCTCTAGTCCACAACTGGCCTCAGGGACTCCTTTATGCCTTCCCTCCATTTCCCCTGACACCGAAGCTCATACAGAAAGCGATATCATTGGGTTGCAAAATGATCCTCATTGTCCTCTACTGGCCTCAACAGATATGGTTTACGTTCCTGCATCATTACTTTCTCGAGCAGCCCTGGACTCTGGATCCCATTGCAGACCTGCTGATTCATCAATCAGGCGGGTTGCATCAATCCCTTCAAACACTCCAGCTCACAGCTTGGTTGCTCCAATTCCAACCCTAGCCAGGCTTCCCAGCATTTCCCCAGCCATGCGTGAGATTATTGTGTCCTCTCACAAGTCCACGACTAGCAAAACTTATGCTAGTAAATGGAAACGTTTTTCTTGTTGGGCAGAGGCTAGGAACATAGATCCCTTTACAGCCCCAGTCCTAGATATTTTGGAGTTCCTAGAACAACTCTATCATTCTGGGTCTGCTTCTGCTACAATCAGGGTTCAATTGGCAGCCATTTCATGTTGGGTTGTCTAATTCAAACATTATGTCTCATAAGCTCTGTAAAACCTTTCTAAGAGGGACTTCTCTCCTTAGACCTCCAGTGAGAGATTCCCCCTCCTCCTTGGGACCTTAATTTGGTACTAACCTCTTTAATTATGCCCACCTTTGAACCTGCAGTGTCCTGCTCAATTAAATTCCTATCTTGGAAAACACTATTTCTGGTGGCTATTACATCAGCCAGATGCGTCTCTGAACTTCAGACACTATGTGTTTGTCCTCCATACTTGGTTTTTCATAAAGGATAGGGTTGCTCTGAGGACTAATCCATCTTTCCTTCCAAAAGTCTGCTCAGAGAATAATTTGAACCAATCTATAGACCTTCCTGTGTTTTTCCCTAACCATGCCAACAAGGCAGAATACAAATTACACCAATTGGACATTCATCGACAACTGCGTTTTTACTTGCATAGGACCAAAGATACAAGGAAGTCAGACCAACTATTCCTTTCCTATGCTCTAGGCAAACAAGGTCTTCCAGTTTCCAAAGTGACCTTATCCAAGTGGTTGTCTCATATTATTACCTTGATTTATCAATTGAGAAACAAAGGCTTGCCTAGCAAACTGAAAGGTCATTCTGTTAGGGCTTTGGCCACCTCTGTATCCTTCCAATCTAGGTTGCCCATGGATTATATTTGTTCAGCTGCCATGTGGGCAAATCCTCATGCTTTTATTTCTCATTACAAACTAAATATGGTCTCCAGGAGCAGAGCTGACTTTGGTTCCGCTGTTCTGAAGAGTCTGTTCCAATGAGCCACCCAGGATTGTAGGTGCTAGGGATGCTGTCCCAACCAGCAAGAATGAAGGAGAGATAGACAACTTAACATAAAGAAGTTATGTACCTACCATAACGCTCCATGTTAGTTGTCTTCATTTCGCCTTCTTCTTGCTTTCCACCCTCCGTCCCCCTGTCCTATTGGATCGAGAGGAGTTTTGGTTTCACTGGCTGAGTATTCTCTGGTTTGTTTCCTCTACTGACTTAGAGAGTATGATAGGTATGCTCAACCTGTTCTTGGGCAGGTTATTTCTCTGACTGAGTCTGGGGTTAGCTATTACAAATGAGATCTGGGTAGCTAGCACTAGGCATCATGTGATATGGGGTAGCCTTGAGCCAGTAAACAGCTCTCGAACTATAGAAGATGGCCGAGTCGGAGCTGAGGATCGGCTCCGATCCCAACCAGCAAAAAGACGAGATGAAGACAACTAACATGGAACGTTATGGTAGGTACATAACTTCTTTTTCTCATAATAAGTGTCCAGGCTGTTCTTAAAAATGTATAAACTAGTACTTGCTTTAATGTAATTAGGTAGTCTGTTCCATGCATCAGCTACCCTGTCAGAGAACCAATTAGTACACTTCTCATTCCTATAGAATCTTCTACATAGGTTATCTGATGATTCTCTAGTACTTTTGGTTAACCATAAACATTCCCAGAGGTAGATGTCACTAAATGCCCTATATACCTGAATAAGATCTCCTCTTAGATATCTGTAAGAGAGACACTGTACAACTTCAGATATATTAGTCTTTCATAATAACTTAGGATGCCCTTGGTATATTTCCTCTGTACTCTTTCAAGTTTACTCACGCTTGTTTTCTTATAAAGTTTCCGTATTGTTATTCCATACTCAGGTTTGGGGTCGAATGTAACTAACAAACAATGACTTCATTATTTTTGATTTTCTAGACTTTATAAATCATTTTATAGAACCTGTACCTCTATAGCTATCATTAACCAATTGGCTGACATGATTAAAAAATCTCATAGCTGGATCTACCCATATACCCAGGTCCTTAAATGAGTCTACAGTTTCAATCACTGTGTGCTGTATTAAATATTCACCTTTCAATTTATGCCTACCAAATCTCATATGCTTAGTTTTTGATGTATTTATCAGCATATTATTCTCCTGTGCCCAAATTTTCAATTTAGTCAAGTTATTTTTCAGACATGCCTTATCTGTAACACATGTAATCAGTTTACCCAATTTCAGGTCATCTACATATAAACTGTAGAACACCTCAGATGAAAAAGTTAGGTCTGAAAGATGCAATCTAAACAAGTAAGGGCCCAGGACAGAGCCCTGTGAGACACCCTGACAGTAACCAACAACTTCACCTGTACAGTTGCTGTATGATACTTGCCATGTCCTATTTGTAAGCCATGCAGCTATCCATGTTATCAAGAGTACATCAATACCCAGTTGTAATTTATGGATCAGTGGTTTTTGTATGACCCTGTCAAATGCTGAAGTTAAATCTATATAAATTACATCACAGCAAAATTTTTCATTCATAGCTGTTATAATATTGTTATATAACATCATGTTACAGGTGGTAATAGATCTGTTTTCCACATATGCATGCTGATATATGGTTTCAAGTCCCAACCTATCCATTTCTAAAAATAACTTATCCAATATTACCTTCTCCATTACTTTTCCACAACATGAAAGTAGACTTAAGGGTCTATATGACTTTGGGGTTTTCCTACTCCCATTTCCCTTAAAGACAGGCTTAATAAGAGCATGTCTCCAATCTTGAGGAATCTCCCCATATTTATATGACCTAGTGAATAATAAATATAATGGTACTGTAAGTTCTTGCTGAAGTGTTCTCAGGTCATTGTTACTAATTCTATTTCCTCCCTGTGCTTTGTTTGGATCCAGTTTGCGCAGTTCTTTTTCAATATAATCTAATTTGATTCCAGTAACTGGATGTCACTCCGACAGCTTATTACCACCTTTGCAAAGCCAAACTTTGTGTAAGATTTTGTAAATATATGTATAATCTGTTGTATCTGAGAATAAATTTTGGAATCTGCACACACTTTATCAGTTTGTGTGTCTTTACTCCTTCCAAATCTTATGTATCTATAAAGAGATTTCCTATTATGCTCAATATCTTTATATAAATTTTCTTCAAATTTCTCTTTATCTTGTCTCACGCTATGCTTAATCTGTTTGTCCAGCTTGCTTATTTCAGTTTTCAAAGTTGTAGTTTGACCTCTCTTCCATGTCTTATATTTTTTGCCTCTTGCCTTAATCAGATATCTTGTTCTTATGGAAATATATCCCCCGATGTTGTATGCCTAGATCCTGATGTTAAACATTTATTTGATTTTTTGCACTCAAACAATTTCTCTTTCAAAACTTTTCATATTCCATCTGCAGTTTTTCCACTGAACACATCACTCCTGTTAGTTTTACATAATGACTGTTTTACTTCCGTATAATCTGTAATTAACCTTCCGTGCATTGGCTTAGATTTCTGTATTTCAGTTTGGCAGAATTATCTAGCAACAAATTAAACTTTATAACCCCATGATCAGTGCACATCAATGGTGGTAAAACTTGACTTGAAGTTACAGTAATTTCTTTGGGAACGCAAACAATGTCTAGTATGTTCCATGCCCCGGTAGTTTTTTTTACAATCTGAAGTAATTGTTCCTGAATATATGCTGTGAATAATTACGTTAATAGTATTGTTGAATCAATATTATTCCAGTCTGTTTCTGGTAAGTTTAAGTCCCCAGCTAATATGTGTGACAAAGAAAGTGTTGAGTGGATAGATAAGTCCCCAGCTAATATGTGTGACAAAGAAAGTGTTGAGTGGATAGATATTATAGAAGTCTTTCACCAATATAAACAAGTCATTCAGAAAAAAAGTAGAAATGGATGTGTAGAATAGTGAAAAAGAAATATAAACTGAATATGAAGAGAGCCACATAGGTCTGTAAGTAGGGCAGAGGTATTGGAAATACGGGATAGGACATGGTGAAGCAGTCTGCAATATAGGAAGAATGAGAAAAAAAAAATGGTGAGCAAAACTGAGGTAGTCATTATTTCTAAAAGCTTCAGTACAATATTTCAACATAGTTAGGCAGACAAAAACATGTGCATTAAGTTATAAACACAGAAGGTTATCTGGAGTTGAACATGAGCACAGCCTTGAGTCTATCAACCACAGAACATCTTTAAATATGAAGCAATGAATTTTCAGATTTTGACAACATATTTAGAATGTAATGAGGAAAGCCGCGGTGGTACAGCGATAGCATTGTTGCCTCACAGCAAGAGGTTCTTCTGTTCGATTCTCGGCTGGAGTGCCTTCTGTGTGGAGTCTGCATGTCCTCCCTGCGGTCAAGTGGCCTCCAAAAGACATGCATGAATGGGCGTGCCTTCACTGAAGTTTTGGCATTGGGCTGGCAACTCGGCACCATAAAAATCAACTGCCAATCATTAGCAGACTGGAATTCCGCTGTGGTGACCCCTAACCGGGAAAAGCCAAAAAGACAAACATTTAGAATGTAATAAACCACGAGCAGTGCTCTTCAGCTTTGTTATGGCAAGTAGAGAGTTGTCCCCAGAGCTTAAACTATTAATTGACAAAAAGTGCTGGATGATATTAGGTTCATGGGCGATCACTAGGTTAAGGACCCTGTGAGAAATTTTTAACCCTAGCTATGTTCCCAAAAATGTGAGAATCAAATTCTGTACCTTGTGTCTGTCAGACAAATACTTTAACCATTATGCCAAACCCCAACCCCATGAGGTCAGAATCAAACCTTGTACCTCCGAGATACTGACCTTAACCATTTTGCCAACCACCCTAATTAATTATATGAAGAAGGACAGTTATCAGGTTTATAGATTAGTAAGTAAGCTGTGACTAGCTGAGTGTGTGTTAGGTGATAAGGCAGTAAAGTTCAGTTCAGCTGTTAAGAACCAAACAGTGGTAAGTCGCATAGCAATGGTTTGCAGGAGGTTAGGCCACTTTGTTATAACAGTGTTCTATTTAATTTTTGCGAGTAATCTACAGATTAGTAAGTATAGGTAGGGCATATAGAAATGAGGGAAGTAGATAGGTAGGAGCATTTTTTCTGGTAGTCCGTGAGATAAGGTTTGGCCCTATGCAGATGACTGGGTTTTGATGTTTGTAACTCCTTGTTTGCATATGTTGGTCAGTTTTGATGTTTGAAACTCCTTGTTTGCATATGTTGGTCAGTTTTGATGTTTGTAACTCCTTGTTTGCATATGTTGGTCAGTTTTGATGTTTGTAACTCCTTGTTTGAATATGTTGGTCAGTTTTGATGTTTGTAACTCCTTGTTTGCGTATGTTGGTCAGTTTTGATGTTTGTAACTCCTTGTTTGCATATGTTGGTCACATTTCATTTTCTCATTTATTGTGACTGCTAGTAGTTTTGTAGAAGCCACCAATTCAGTTATAGACATAATGCTAAAGACCAGCATTATAGTTTGTCAGTAAACAAGAAAGGAATAGTGGGAACCCAGGTGAAGCAAGCCCTATGACTGTATATGGTAGCACAGAAGTATTGAGGAAATATAGTATTAGAAGAAATGATAGGAAATATAAGGTAGGAGGGAACTGTTGGATAAATGATAGAAGAGTGAGAAAGTGGGTAGGAAGAATTTGTTATAAGGAAACAAGAAAGGATGGAAAATTCTGAGACTGGGATGTGATTAGCTAATGTAGCTGAAAGGGAGAGGTATATGAATTAGGACTGTGGTGTAAATCAGGTGGGGTATATGGGGGTTGGGAAGTGCTGCATAGTGAGTCCAAGCACCACAAGGGTGAATACAGTAAACCTAGACCTTGGTGAGCAGCTTTCATCTACATAAACAATCTTTTCAGCTTAAAAAACACAGGGAAGTGAAATTAGGGTCTATATTAGAGGATCGAATGTTTAGGAGATCAAACACCTAAACATCGATCTTCTAATATCGAAAGCAAAAAAATGGAGAACAGACGATTTAATGCAGTGAAAGATTTCCCTTGGCTGTTCGCCAGAGTTTGCTATTTCCTCTGCTGTTGAGCGATCTTGGAGTTGGTATATTTAGTTAGGCGGGGTGGGTGAAGCCCCCCCACTTAATTTAAATGCAAAGTAATGTTTTTTGTGTTGTGGCCAAGGGACGTGTTTTCCTGGGATGTTTGACATTGTGCGGTTCGATATTAACAGATCGATGGTTAGGTGTTCAGGGCAGCCACAGTGGTGCAGCGGTAAGCATTGTCGCCTCACAGCAAGAGGTTCCCTGGTTCGATCCTTGGTTGGGGTGCCTTCTGTGTGGAGTCTGCATGTCCTCCCTGTGGTTGCGTGGGTTTCCTCCGGGTGCTCAGGTTTCCTCCCACATCCCAAAGACATGCTGTAGGCGGACTGGACACTCTAAATTGTCCATAGATGTGAATGTGTGTGTGTGCCTTCTGTGGAAGGTTGGGCACCGGGCTGGCAACTTGACACTGTAAAACTCCACTGACAATCATGAGCGGACAGGTGATCCGCTGTGGCGGCCCCTAACCGGGAAAAGCCGAAAGAAGAAGAAAGAAGATGTTTAGGTGTTCAATCACCTAAACATTCGGTCTTCTAATAAGGGATGCTGATGACCTAAAATAAGGCAGAGGAAAAGAAAAATGGAATAGCAGCTGCTGCTGTATACTACTTGCAGTTGAGAAAGGAGATTTAAGTGAGATATCAACAACTGTAAAAACTAGTATACATAAATTAACATACACCAGGGAAATGCCGCTATTGGCAAGTGAATTTGCTACATAAACAGCTATGGTGCCCAAAAGGTTAGTGTAATCAGAATGGTATAGCATCTTTTACAACAGTACAGGATATTGGGCCAACTGTGTGAGTCCCACTATAATATTTTTACTGTGTGATTAAGTAGATACAAAATTGTAGTTAAGATCACCAGCTGCTATCTGGATTATATTAAAGTTTAAGGTTCCATGAGATGATATTTTTGACAGTAGATCGTAGATGGGTTATATTAACAACAAGCAATGTTTGCATTTGTTTTCTCATTGACTGGCTAAATAGAGGAATCTGCGTTTGAGCTTCATTCAGAAATTAATTTCACGGTGGCCAAGGATGAACACAGGATAGCAGCAGATTTCTTCAGCTCCACCAATTTCACAGCACTGACAGGAAATAATTACTTTAAAAATTAATTTATGAAGTAATTTTCTTTCTAAATACGTTTGGAATATCTGTTTCTTGAATAATATCTAAAAAAGAAAGAAAATTTCAATAATATTCCTGTCAGAAAACACTTTGGAAATTTCTCTGTCAGCTCCTCTGTTTGAAATGAGTTCCAGTAAGACAGATTCTCAAGATTCCAGCATCAAGAAAGAGCTTCAGTCTCTGATATCTACAATTCAGCAACTTACTACCAAAATGGACAAACTGGATACTAAAATTGATAACTTCATAGAAAAAAAACTACAAAACAAATAGATTTGTTACATCTAGACTTGCAACAACAGAAGACTCAGATTACAGGCATAGAAGAGACTGTAAATGACATGGAGAATAGAATCCAAGAAGAAGAAATCAACATTGAGTTTTTGCTGAAACAGAACACACATCTACAAACTAAACTTGATGACCTGGAAAATAGATCTAGGCACAATAATATTAGGATTTTTGGACTACCAGAAAATATAGAAGGTAACAATATTACTTCTTTTTTAAATACATGGCTCCCCAAAACTTTAGACTTACCAGAAGCATTTTCTTTTGGTATTGAAAGAGCCCATATATCCATATCTAATTTTAACTCTAACAAAAAGTATCCTAGATCAGTTATAGTTAGATTTCTATCATCCTATGACAAAGAGATGGTACTTAAATCTGCATGGGCTAAAGCACCTGTTAAAATTAATGAGGCAACTGTGCGTTTTGACAATGACTATTCTTCCTTGGTAATAACTAAAAGAAAAGTTTTTCTGACATTAATAAGAGAGCTTAAGAAAGCACAGTTTAAAACCTACCTTCTGTTTCCTGCCAAACTAAAAATCTTTCTACCTGATGGCCCTAGAATTTTTGAAGACTTAGACTCTGCATTGCTGTATATCAAAAAAATAAGATTTTGGATAAAATAGAGGAAATGGAATGGGCTAGTCCTTCATTAAAGAGGTTGGCAACAGAAGCTTCTTGGAAGACTTCAGAGAAGAAAAAAAGACTAAAAAACAAATGACTTGTTCTATGTTTTTTTTCTTTTCTCTCTCTCTCTCTCTCTCTCTCTCTCTTTTCTTCACTATTAATCTCTTTAAATACAGTTACTGCATCTCCAGAAAGCCACAAATATTCTGAAAAAGATTTAATCAAAGTTATTTTCTGTGTACAAAGAACTGTTTTTGTTTCATAAATAGTCAAAATATCTGAGGAACAAATAACAAGCTATCAATCAACTTGTTTCTCTTTGTGATAAAGAGACCCAAGGTTAGTAATTTGATAAATTTTTTTCTCTCTCTCTCTTCTTGTTTTAAATAATGACATTCTTTTTAGATTATGCATTCAGTAAGGGGTGGGGGAGGGCAGGGAAAGAAGTATGATGAAAATATGATAAGTGGAATAATAAATTATTAATTCTTTTTAAAAAAAGTATATATGCTGTTTAAATACTGTTGTTAATTATTTTGCCATGATTCTATTGCTTATACTTGTTTAGAAATAATCTGTCATGATTTAATTACTAATAATTAGAACTAAATAGTAGTAAATAATATGTTTCATATCTATCTTTATTAATATAAACAGCAAGTAATATTCCACTGTAGATACTTTTTATAGCTTCCTTTTTTATCTTTTCTCTTTCTTCTCTTACTCTCTTTTTATTTTTCTACTCTCTTTTTTTTTCTCTCTCTTTTCTTTCATATAAGTACATTTACATGCTTTTGATAATACTGATACATGTATATAATAAGATTTGTATAAAAAATTGAATTGGGGCATAAAAAAATTAGTTGTATTATATATTAATAACTGTGGGCTTAGTTTCACTGTCATAGAGACTGTAATAACTTGTAAAATACTTCGCGAAGGTTTTACTCTGTTTAGTTTCATTTGTATTGCTAAATGAATGTCAGTCACTTGCATTTATTAAAATTCCCGCCAGAATGTTAAGGGAGACAATTTGGGATGTGGGTTACCTCCTGAATAGTGTCCTCGAGTTGTTTTAAAAGCTTTAACACTCAGAATTCACGCAGATAAGCTGAATGCAGTCAATTTGAACTTTGACCCCTGAATTCACACTGACACATCGCAGATTCAAGAAGAACACTCTACCAGGAAGTAGAACTGCTGCAAATGCGACTCTGCGATGGAAAATGAACTCTATAACATTTAAATGTGAGTTATTTTTTATAACTACTTACTTATTCATGTTATAATTTATAAAATATGAAAGTTATAATGATTTTAAATGATTCAGTATCCCATAGTCAGCAAGTGTGATATTTTAGAAGGCATAGAATAGATGTGTCCAACCTGCGGCCCGCGGGCTGCATGCGGCCCTCAGAGCTCTTCCATGCGGCCCTCAACCTCTAACTGCAACATCGATGTACGCATGCCGCAAAACACTTTTTTTGTTTCGTGTTTTTCACTCCCGTGACCTGTAATGCTAATGTCAGTGTGCACATGTGCCAAAGCACCCTTCTAGTTTTGTTTTTGAGCCAAAAAAGGGTCAGTGTGTTTACTCCATTATTTTGCGCTGAACAATCAGTGTGTGTGTTCTCGCTGAAGAGGGACTCGTGTATGGATTTGCCATTGTTGCCTTTGAAAGGGACAGCAATTTCCTGTGTTAATAGGTAAGTATGGAGTGAGTGAGTGCATGCATGAAAGCAGAATTGTGTGCGTGAAAGTAGAAGAAGAGTGTGTGTGTGTGTGTGTGTGTATGTGTGTATATGTGTGCATGACAGAGAGAAAGAGAGAGACGCATGCACAAAGAGGCTAACAATGACCAGTCTACCTACTGAACACAAACAAGTTAGCTCACAAATATATCATACATTAAGAGTACACTTACATTAAATTGCGGCTTTCCTGACCGGGAGAGTTTTGTATTGAACATGAACTCATACCTCTTAACTGTATGGATTTTCAAAGAATGTCTGGATTTTTGCCTCATCTTCCAATTTGTGTCTTTTGCTTAGGAAATAAAAGTAGTCATCCAAGGTAATGCAGTTCCAGGGAGTAAGAATGAGACAGCAGCCTAGGGTTAATGGGTCAGTAGTGGACTGACTATGTGGGACTGTAGCATACAAAGTTGTATTGCTTTTTCAGACAAACAAAAAAGCACCTAGTACTGTTTTTTCATTGGTGGGTTCTAAGCAGTGGTAGATTGGACAACAGTAAGCAGAGCTTTGGCGGATCATCAATACTGGTAAATCAAGTGGGCACAATGTCATTTTTTAAATGTTGGGGATTTTAGTGTGTATGTGTGTGATTATGTGTTGGAATGCTGCAACAGTAGATGATTATTAAAGACAGAGACTTATGGACTGTGGAGAATATGTTTCTTTGTTTCAAAACCTAATACTTGGGCACGCATGTCAGAAGTAGATTTTTTAAGACATAGCTTCTTGCCATTTACAGTGGATGGATATTTACATTTAATGGACAATGTATTAGCGTGGGCCTGTGGGGTTCTGAAGGATGCCAAGTCTACCACTGCCAATGTCTTGTAAAGTGACCTGGAAATGGATATTGGGATGTTACTGAAAAAATATAGTAAGTGGGCTTAGAAATATAGTTTAATTAAACAAAGTGTACTTTCAATTTACAGGCCATAATTTAATTTATTTCAGGTAGTTTCAGTGAAAGCTCTGTGGTTGCTTGCAGGAAGGAAGTTGCAGGATGCTGATGCAATGTGTTTTATTTATTATTTTTAATGCATTTGTCATTTCAAAGCATGGTTTTCTTTGTTGCAAAAGAAGGCAGGACTGAATGAGCCATGTAATGCTTAACTGACAATGATGGGATAGAAAGATTATACGGGATGTATAATGTTTGCAGCTACAGTTGTTTCAATGGTGTCTGTGATGCATAACTATTTTTGGGCCTGTGTCCCACTTTTATTTTTTGCTTTGTCCAGATTTCTTGCTCTAAGGTTGAGAGGTATGGTTCCATACTAAATCAGAAGTTGTATTTACCTTGGAAGACTTTTCGGCATAATTATGAAAAACAGAGCCTTTTTAATATCTCTGCTTATTTCCAATATAAACTGCCATGTAACCTTGCAAATAACCTTCTTATTAAGCTACTTTACTTCTTTTGGAATTGACAGGTATGATTCATCTGTTCGGACATAAGCATAGAGTGCTAATGTGACTTTGATTTCTTGCAGCAGTCTGTGGTTTACATAATCACAATAACTTTTCTGTGTTTCTGGATGTGTAATCAATTTAACAGTTTTAAAGATGTTTTCCAAAAATAAATAAATATATAATAAATAAATAATCCTCTCTACACTTTGAGCTATTGACAAAGTCTGGGAATTTTGTTTTTTTTCAAAAGCGAAGGTCAGCATTACAGCTCAGTAAACTGTCAGTCTTGTGAGTAACTTCTGCACAAATTAAAATGTCTGTCAAATGGCTTTAGATTGGAGGGAAGTTTATTTTTATTAATTTTATTTTATTTTACATTTGTTTACCGGGAAAGTCCGACTGGGCACCGGTCCATTTTCAGTGGAGGCCCGGGAAGAAAAGCTCCAAAAATAACACAAAACAATATAATACCATACATGAGAAAGAGACAGCAAATTATGGATGTAGTACTCATACAATATGGCAGAGATAACATCTTGTAACAGTGAGAATCACTGAGGTACAGAATAAACTTAAAAACATTTTTTTTACAGTTATAATTACAGCAAGGCAAATATCAATGAGTTGTTTTTAGGAGAAAGCTGTTTGTACATAGCTGAATATAATTTTGCAAATGGAATTCTTAGTTAAACATGCCCCTCTTCATGGGCAACTAGATTTGAGTAACCAATATTAGATCTTAGCCATCCAGCTGGGAAAGGTTAGTATGTGGATTTTCCATCTGGTTTGATGAAGGCTATGCTACTTACCCAAGAACTACATTTATGGCTATCCATCCAGCCATCGTGAGGCTGAACTACATTGTTTGATAATGAGAGGAGCTTTTTACAGAAGTTGAAGGTTTTTGTGTCAAGAACCTGTCCATAAAAAGTGGCTTGTTTATGTTGCAGTGAAAGCTGTGGTCTTTGTAGTGAGCATTTTAAGTATAACCAGTATTTCTGAGGTAGAGGAAGTCTCTTAAGGCAGGATCTTTCTTAGCCTGGAAAGCAAGCCAATGATGAAATTTATAGGGGCTAGTGAGAGACAGAGGAAAGCAAGAAGCTTTTTAGTCTGTTTGGATAACTAAGTGAACTTAGTCCTTTGACCTTTTTTGTCAGAAATGGTTGTAGTCTTTCTTTTGGCAGGGTGTTTTGCTGAGGCACATGTCAAAAAGGGCATTGCACTCAATAATGGCTCTTGTAAAGGAAGAATACAGGGATGTTATGACCTCCTTGTCCCTGGATGAGATACCCTTACTAATGAAGTGGGCCATGTAAAAAGCTTTCCTTACAACGGTGACAAAGTGGTGGTCAAAAGTCAGGTTTCTATCAACCTGGGTGCCCAAGTACCATACGACTTATTGCGTGCTTACATCATTGTTATTAATGTGATAATTTGTGGGGACATCACTCTCTTCAAAGGGGATGATGATGCATTTTTTGGCATTTAGCTTGAGGCCATATTTCTGGCACCAGTAATTTGTTTGGGTGAGACCCTTTTGTAGCTTATTCAGAATTGTTTTATTAAGTCAGTAATGTGAATTCCTTACTTTATTGCAAATTTGTTGGGTTATTTTTGTGGATTATAGTATTGTATTACTGCTGATGTTGACATTTTACATAGTTTTACTGCTCAAATGGTTTTCCCAGTGAGAAATGCTAGTGCTGTAGTGAATATCTGGTTATTTGTAAAAAAAAAAAAATATATATATATATATATATATATATATATATATATATATATATTTATATATATATATATATATATATATATATATATATATATATAAAGATAGATAGATATAGATATTAACTAAGATGTTAGAGTTAACTGTTAGATTAGAGAATTAGAATTAGAATGAGAATTAGAATTTTAAGGCAAATATTAGGCATTTATTACATTTATTCATTGTTCAAATGCACCTACAGTACAGCCAGGAGGTCGACTGTGGTCTTCCGGAGCAACGAAAGAGTTAACTATATGATATATTTTATATGCGGCCCCAAGACCATTTCTGTTCACTCAATGTGGCCCCAGCAAGCCAGAAGGTTGGACACCCCTGGCATAGAAAGTAAAACATATATACATATGTTTTTGAAAGTTTAAATGACTGCAACATATTAATGTATGTAAATACTTATGATTTAAACATATATAATACTACAATTCATTTGACTTATCTAACTGACAAGCATAAATATCATTATGATTTTATCTTAGAAGAAGTTGTCATGTGACATATTTTAAAGCAGCAGTTCAGATATATAAAATGCAGATGGCTTTCTTCACAATGATTTAAGTATATCTGGGAATTTACATAGCTATGCAGTATGATTTGTAACCATATTTATGAACATAAAT
The DNA here is from genome assembly GCF_019279795.1 of Protopterus annectens. Lineage (NCBI taxonomy): Eukaryota > Metazoa > Chordata > Ceratodontiformes > Protopteridae > Protopterus > Protopterus annectens. The sequence continues at coordinate 1,038,731,736 of NC_056726.1, read as the reverse complement.
ATTATATTTAACTGGCAATAATAAGTATGAGAAAAAAGCTTTGATGCAAGTAATTTAAAGTCTTTTAGAAGCTGTTAACTGCATTTCTATGACAGAAAATAGGAATATCCTAATATGTGTAATGTCTGAACCATAATAGCCTAAGTTATTGACTCTAAATGAATATAAGAACTTATTTTTACAAACTTTGAATAAATTAATATGTAGATATGCCCCCCCTTTTTTTTTTCTTTCTCTCTCTCTCTCTCTCTCTCTCCCTCTCACTTCTTTTCTTTCTCTCTCTCTTCTCGGTTCCCAATATCAAGCTTATTTGAATGCTATTTGATTATAAATGTATTATACTAAATAGATGTACATAGTAGTATGAATTGTTTCTAAAAGTTCCTATTTGTTTATATGATGCTGATTTATCAAATGTTTAGCTTTGTCTTACTAGATAATCTAATTGAAAGAGGTTAATTTTAGTTAATAATAACCAGTATTAAATTGATAAGGTGGCAGCTGAGGTACTGCTGCTTAGGGTAGGGGGTTAACTTGAGTGGTATGTGCTACTCAATGTTGGAGTTTTTAACTCCAGGCTGGGTGCAAGGTTTAATCCTTATATTATTTTCTTCTGTTTACTGTTGTTTGTATATAGTTCTGACATCCACAATACATTTTATAAACTCATTGTCACTACAAACAAAAACGAAACTTATACAAAATCCCATAAGAGTTTCAATAAATACAGCTATATTTAAAGGTACACCTAAAGGAGGAGGTATAACATTACTTATTTTGTTAATTGTTATTCTGATTATAACTTTTATATGTTTTAAAAATGCCAAATGACTTCTCTAAAAGGAATTTCTTTAAACATTAATGGACTGAATAATCCATGTAAAAGGGCAAGCTTAATGAGATACATTAATTTACATAAGGCCAACTTAGTATTCCTTCAAGAAACACATCTCCTGAAAAGGATATTGATAAATTAGCCACTAATAAATATACAGTATTAGTTAGTTCAGAGCACACTCAGAAAAAAGAGGAGTGGCTATTTTATGGAATAAAAGTATGCCCATACCTAAAACTATTAAGTCTTATGAAGATGATAAAGGAATGTTTTGTATGGTTACAATACAAATTAATGGAAAGACATATACATTAATCAATGTATATTGGATACCAGGAATTGGTATTAATACAGTGAAATAGCATCTTAATAAGATCATATCATTCTCTATAGGAGATATTATTTTAGCAGGTGACTTTAATTGTATCCTACATGAAAAAGATACTACTACTATAGGAAAAAGGAAAATTACATCTAATGCAAAACATTTAAAGGATTGTGTTAATTCTTATCATTTGAATGATATTAATAATCAGATAGACTCAAAATCATTACCATACACCTTTTTTTCTAACAGATATAAAACTTATTCAAAAATAGATAGAGTCTTTATTTCTAACCAGATGCTAACAGAATTAATTAATTCTAAAATCATTTTGTGTCCTATATCAGATCATAATTCAATTGTCTTTGAGTTCATGATAAAAAGTACTTACAATGTTCATATCAAAAGGATACCAGCATACTTAACTCAACTAAAAGACTATAAAGATTATATACTTTCGAAGTGCAACATTTTTTAGACATAAATAATACTCCTGAAGTCTCCATTGTTTATGTTTGGAATGCTTTAAAATCATATCTATATGGACAAAGTATCAGATGGTATAATAATAAAAGGAAATCTTGGGATAAGGAATTATTAGATATTCAAAGTAAATTAGACTCTTATAAACATAATAATAAAGAAAATATTATGGACAAAAAAGCCATTGAAGAAATAAACAAACTAAATGAGAAATACAAAGAAATTTTAACTCATAAAGTTAAAATAACTTTAGAGAAATACAAGTTTTTGTCTTACTCAATAAGTCCCAAATACTTACATAGACTTAAAAATAAAACAAAAGGTTGAATAAGCAAAATCATATCAAAGAAATTTTCTCTAAGGAAAAGAAGAATGTTTCTAGTCTACCAGAAATATTAGATGAATTTAGAAATCACTTTCACAAAATTAATCATAATAACATTAACATGGAACCTAAAGATAAAATAAAGAAATTTATAACTACAAACATGAATAAAAAACTTAATAAACAACAGACTAAAATATTGGATAAAAATATTTCATATACAGAGGTTGTTACACAAATAAACAAGCTTAAATCAAACAAAGCACCAGGTAATGATGGTATTATACCAGAGATATATAAAATTCTTTCTAAAAGTACATACTCATTAATACATAAGGTTTTATTTTGGCCCAAAATGAGTTAATAACTCCCCCATCTTGGCAATACACATTTATTTCACCAATTTTAAAACCCAATAAAGATCCAACTAGATGCACTTCATATCGACCTATTTCATTACTTAATGTTGATTATAAAATGTTTATGAGTATTTTTGCTGATAGATTGAAGACAATCATCCCAGGCATTATAGATATAGATCAGACAGGCTTCATTGTAAATAGAAATACTTTTGATAATATAAGGAGAACTCTAACATTAATTGATTTTGCAAATAGGAGAAAGAATGATTTAACACTTATTAGTCTAGACATAAGTTCAGCATTTGATTCAGTAAGTTGGGACTACTTGTTTATCTTACTGAAGTGCACAAACTTTTCAGATGCATTTGTAAATCTAATTGAACATTTATATAAAGGAGCATTGGCTTACATTAAGATAGGAACATATGTCTCACAAAAATACCCATTTTAAAAGGTACAAAACAAGGGTGTCCACTTTCTCCATTATTATTTACTTTAATAATGGAGCCTTGGGCTAATCTGATCAGAAACAGTACTGATATAGAAGGATTTGATATAGATGAAAATACAACATCTAAAATTCAACTTTTGCAGATGATGTTCTAATTACATCAGCAGGATCTAATTCTTCTATGCAGTCCCTATTTGATAAAATGATGAATTTTAAAAATATTTCTGGTTTAATATTCAATGAAGAAAAAACTAAAATACTACCTATATATACACGAAAAAATGTTCTCATTAGTGATTTTAGTAAATATATACCCAATTCAGGTCAGATAACTTACTTAGGTATAATATTAACTAAGGATATCAAATCTATTATGCATAATAATTATAATACCTGTCTTCTTAATATACAAAATCTTTTTAATACCTGGAATAATATGTTTTTTACTATGGAAGAGAGACTTACAATTATTAAAATGATAATATTCCCTAAGATATTATACTTAATACAATCAATAATACTCCCACCTACAAAAATAATTATCAAGAAATTGAATACACTAATGTTAAATTTCTTATGGGCACCTAATAGACCTAGGATTGCATTAAAGAAACATACTAATAGCTGGTCTCAAGGGGGAATTTCTTTTCCAGACTTTAACTTATATACTATCTCTTCTATTATAAAAGTTATTACTTTGTTAATAGATCAGTCATATGTTGCAAAATGGAAAGATTACTGGGAACTAATTAGTATTCACTTCATGAAAATCTCTTTAACACATAAAAATATGATTGTAAATAACTCCATGTTATGGTTACTAAAAGAATTTTGTACTTCACCTATTACACCAAAATATATAATTAGTTATCCATTAAACATTATTATTAGTTATCGTAATTTTATATTCATGCATCCTAAGTATAAGGAATGTAATTTTATTATATTCCCTATAATGTATACACAAGGTATGCTTTTGTCATCCACTTCTGAAAGAACTCATTTAGTCACAGAAAATGATCTAAAGTACTGGTATCAGTTGCTATCTGATAATAAAGTTAAAAATTTAGACTTCTTAAAACAAGAATTTGATCTGAGAGAAACTTGTTGGTTAGAAGTTCAGACCTTTAGACAACATCTTATTAATAAAATTGATTTAATGTCTATAACAGTTAAAGAATCTATTCCAACACTGATTGGTTACTTGATATTAAATTTACAACATAAAGTTTCTGATAAAGGTAAGCTTTCATACATACATAAAATTATCAGAGAAGAAACTTATTACAGTGTAGATACCTATTGGAATTATTTCACTTCCATTAATGGTGAATCACCAAATCAACAAGATAAACAATATATATTGGAATCTGCCTATAAAACTACTTCTTCCATTATTTGGAGACTTTTACTTGGAAATTTTACATAGATCCTTTTATACACCTTTGACGATGAATAAAATAAATAATAAAGACAATCTATGTAAAAGATGTAATGTAGAAATTAATGCTGATTGGGCACATATGTTTTATGACTGTATAAAATTGAAAGAATATTGGAAGTCAATCAATGATTTTTTGCAGGCTCTTTTTTACAGATAATTTCATTATTTCTAAATCTCTTATATTATTCAACACTCCTGTTCCTCAGAGTGTTAAAAGGTTAAGCTTCCCTTGTTATGGTCTATTCTAGCAGTGGCTAGAAAATAATAACCAGAAATTGGATTTCAGATACTCCTCCTTCATTTAATGAATTTAAAAATGTTATGACTGTAGTGTGCCATATGGAATTGATGACAATAAAATCAAGAACTACTAGAAAAACATCTTACTATATTATATGGGATACATTACAAAATCTGTTAAAAAAATCTTAGCTTCAATAGCATGGTATTTTAGTTTAATTAATTGATTTGATTGTAGTGGATGTCTTTGTAAATACTTTGGTTATTTTATTGAATGTTATAACCATTTCTATTTTAATTACTTGTATAAAATTGTTATGATATTTATTTTGTATGTTAAAAACAATAAACTTGTTTAAAAAAAAAAGAAATTCATTTCACACTATGTGAAATTTTACTGACTAAACAAATGGTAGAAAATAAACATCAGTAACAGACTCTGGCCTGATAGGGCCTTCTGAAGCTTAGCAGTATTTGGCTACCTTTGCACACCCTTCTGTCCCTTTTTTTTTTTTTTGCCCAGGTTATTCGTATAACAGTAAAAAGGCATTTTAATTTTGACAATCTAAAAAAGGCAGCACGATCAGAATTTCCCAACAGATGCATTCAATTTCATAGCCGTATCACAGGAAATCAGTTTTCTTTACTTATCTATAGAAATAGCATTAATCCCCCTAGCTGCTTTTCAGACTGCCTCCTCAGAGGAGGGCATACCCACTAAATTCATTTTCTCAAAATGGTCCTTCAGTGCTTTATGTATAGGATCATAGTATAATAGGAGACTACTAGGCTAATGGCCCTAGGGCCCTTACAAGCCAAGTCAAGTCAAGTATAACCCCCTCTTCTCAAGAGTATCAAGGTATTAAGTGGAACTAAGTCAACAACTACTGCCCCTGTCCAAGAGGGACACGGGTGAAACTCCCAGGGTGAATTTGCAGTTTCCCATCCAATCATCCAAATTACATATAAATGCTGTCAGCTAGGGGCTCTGCTTCACTTGAATTAGAAGTTTGTTCTAGAGGAGAGATAACCTCTGTGAGACACATCTGTCTTTCCAGCAAGCCATGTTGATGTCATATACTAGGTTGAGTCCCCTAGAGTGAGTGCATCTTATACCATTTGATTTATGAATGTGCAGTATTTCCATTAGAGCAGGATCTGAGACTGCTTTATATGCAAGTCAGAGGTCACCTCGGTGTACTCTGTAAGACACAGAGTATAGTGACAATGATTTCAATCTGTCAACGTATGACATATGCTGAAGACCCTGAATTTTCTCTGCAGGAAAACCTTGAGGTCCTTCTAGTTACTGCAGGTATCTTGTAAGGTACATACTAAAGGTAGCATTGTACTCTATTACTGGCCTGATGAGTGAGAAGTACAGGGATGTTACGACTTCTTTTTTTTCTGGATGCAATGCTCTTACCTATGAGGTGGCTGATGTAGAAGGCCTTTCTTACCTCTGCTAAGATGTGGTGGTCAATGGAAAGATGTCTGTCAACCTGTTACCCAAATCTCTCACCACTGATTGCATGCTTAAGGTGTTGTTATTAATGTGGTAATCTGCAGCGACATCTCCCTTGCTGAAGGTTATGATAACATATTTCTTTTTGCATTGAGTTTTAACCCATGATTTTGGCACCAGTCGTTTGTCTGTGTAAGTCCCTTTTGTAGGCTGTTGACATCATTTGAGAATTCGATGACTTCACCCAGTTTGCAATCATCAACAGACTTTGTCAGCCATAGGCCTTTGTTTTATCCTGTACATCCAAGAAGTAGATTCCAAACAATAGGGGCCCCAGCACAGATCCCTGTGGAACACCACTGGTTACAAGTCTGGTGGTGGGGATACTGTCACCTATTTTGTTTCTGTGCGTTCTATAGGTGAGCCAGTTTGCAACCCATCTGACAATATATGGGTTGATCTCCAGCTGGATAAATGCTCTGTGTAATGTCAAGCAACTGCTCACACACACCCAGTTGACTACAGTGAGAATAGAACCTCTGCCTAAGTACATAGACTACAGAACACAGTACAGCACACTCATGAGTGTAGCATCCCCTTTATGCTGCACTGCAGTGTCAGTAATCAATCTACACAGTGGAGGAATTGAACCTGCAACCTTCTCCACCAAGCATAAGTGTGCTACATGTTGCTCCACTGACACTGATGCTACAATAATGGCAAGCCACTGCAAATGAATAATGATTGTTGTTTGTCATGGCAATACACCAATTTGCCTAACAGAATTCAGCATATCTCCAACCAGTCTGACAACAGCCTAGCCAATATCCTTCTTCTCCCTTCTGGGTCACCAGGCAGTTTGCCAAAAGGTCTTTTGAAATTTAGTCTCTATGGCCTTGCCAAACATTCCAATGACTTAGACCTTTACTTCAGTGATGGTAGCTCCTACTACCTTCTTGTTTTGATAATATCTCAGTCATATCTGCAAGTGTCCCTTCTGATAATACATTGGAGACTCTTTTTTTAACCTGATCTCCACTTCATGATAGGCATATTGCCATAACAACCAACAACCATCATTCATTTGCAGTGGCATGCCATCACAATCTTAGTATCAGCATCAGTGTACTCCATAATTCATACATTTCAGAAATAAATGAATAATAAGTCATCTTTTTTCTTAGTGTTTGCAATACAAGAAATGCAATCATCCACACCTATGAATGTGCAGCAACATACCTCAATGGTGAAGCAAATGTTTTATGACTAATAATCTAGAATATGGTATTTTATGCATTTTATTTGCTACCTTCTTAATTTATAAATGACATTTAGGATAACATTTATCTCTAAGAATGAATGTATTAAAAAAAAACTCTAGGTTTCCACTCTTAATTAATTGATTTGTTTCATTGTCATTTAGCTATGATATTTTTTCATACCAAATGGCCTTGACAGTGGTGTTCGTAACTGAAGAAGTAAACAAAGCTCTACACTTACTTCCTAACATCACTTTGGGATATGAAATCTATGATTCCTGTAATCATTTGTACAGAGTTCTTTCAAGCATGTTCATATTTCTTACTTCCCAAAAAGACCTTGCCCATATTCCTAATTTCGAATGCCGCTATGATTCTTCAGTAACAGCAGCTTTCATCGCAGACAGTGACTCAAGGAATTCGATAGCTACTGCCAGGGTTCTGGGACTCTACAGATTTCCACAGGTAATAAGAAATGAGATATTTGGAACAACAATAAGAAATACCTTAGAAAGTGTAGGTAATTATATATAGTTTTGGAAGACAATTGCGGCAAACAGACCTAGTCACTGATAATGCTGACATAAGTTTTATTTTTTAAGTTATAATCTGTACTTTACCAAAAACAATCAACCTGATAATTTCTCAGTTTACATAAAGACCTATAGGATATACTTACAAATATTGGACTCAACCTTGCTGTAAATATACCAGTGTTCAACAGGATTTGATAATTAAAAAGCCTCAGGTTCAACAGAAGTGCTGGTATGGTGACCCTGGGCACTAAATGTAAGACAGCTAAAGTTTCAAGCTTTAAATGGGAGTCAAACATTGGTAAAGTATGCAGAAAATAATGCGGTGCCCTGTAGTGATAAATAAGCATATTCAGTTCTCCATTCCATGACATGTGCAAAGAACACCTAACTTGTTGCACATCTACAGTAAAGAGACATTCATATTAAGATGTGAGTTGTGTGCTTTGTTACATTTCTGTGGGTCACACTGTGGGTAGGGGACTCATGGACACTTAGATGACAGCAGTGTCTTGCCATGTTGGCCCTGCTGTATTTTATCAACCAAGAAGAAAAAAGTCTCTGCACAGATGACAGGCAGCAATGGCCACCCTCCTGGAGGTGCTGTAAACTTTCTTTTGTTCGTTATGGTGGCAACTTCCATTTACATGAGCGAGTCCGCTCACATGTGTACAAGGTAACACTACACTCCCCCATATGTTAAAAAACTTACAAAATAAAAAATAAAAATCATTTTTTTTCTGCACCTGGTACCTATAATATAACTATCTAAAATACCTGGGACCATTTCATCAACTTCAGCCTCCTCTGCACCCCTTTTCAATCTGCATTCTGCTACACAAAGGGGAGTGGGTAAGATGGTCCATCACCCTGCCAATAATGGACCATCTTTCCCACTCCTTCCTTGGTGTGTTGATGACCCATGCCTCTGCTTTGCCTTCAGGACCCTCTGTGGAATGGCTATTCAACTGTATCATCAGCACTGCATGCTAAGTCCAGGAGTAAGGAAAAACAAACCCTGACCGTGACCTGAAGTCAGTGACAATTGAGGGAAGGGAATAATAGAAGAAAATAATGACTGTATATAGCTGTCATGAGCAACGTTTGACAAGTGATATAAAGATTAACATAAACAAAAAACTCAATCCCCCGGATGCACTAATCTTCTGTGTAAGACTAGATTAGTCTTGCATGAAAGCGCCAGTGTAAGAGTATGATGGCAGAGTGCCATGCATATTAATGAGGGCATGCTGCCTCATCTCTAAAGTTACACGGATCATGGATGAGTTTAGGGGGCGTGTTGGAATGCCAAGCAGTCCAAAAATCCATGTCCCTGCAATGAAGAAATGCCGCAACTTCCATTTACATGAGCGAGTCCGCTCACATGTGTACAAGGTAACACTACACTCCCCCATATGTTAAAAAACTTACAAAATAAAAAATAAAAATCTTTTTTTTTCTTCTGATATAGCTGCTTGTAGTTGTGCAGGTTTGCCCATTGCTTAGCTACAGTTAGCAGCTTAGACACCAGAAGAGGATAATAAGAAAAATATATGCAAATTAAGCAACATAGCAATAGCGTAGTGGTTAGAGCCTTCACACAAAGAGGAGGCATTCCTGGTTCGAGTACCACTACTTTACGTTCCATTTTCTGTAGGAAATCTGTATACAAAAATATTTCCTGACATTTTTTATGTATAAGTTTTGTAAAAAGCATTGAAATGTTAAATGTAGTAGTGCACGAATTATATATATATATATATATATATATATATATATATATATATATATATATATATATATGAAGGTGAAATGTTTATGCATTCTGAGGCATGCGTAGCCTATTTTAAGCAATATAAAGCACTGCTATGTACATTTTACCAGTACTGAGCATATTTAAATACAATTACATGTAGCTGCACACCACGCTAACAAGCACAACGCTGAGCAAAGTTGGGCAAAGTCGGGCAACGTTAAGCAAAGTTAGGCAACGTAGGGCAAAGCTGAGCAATGTTGAGCAAAGTTGGGCAACGTTGGGCAAAGTCAGGTAAACATGCTCACACCTGCTTTACTGTTCCTTAACCAGTCAGGTCTGCCCAGCAGGCAAATAAAAAGCAGTGACAGGGCTCAAACTCAGGATACTGTGCACTATAGTCACAGTACTTAACCGCTAAGCCATGATAGCATTTCACAAACATGCACTTTCAACAGACACATATCAATCAAAGGATTTTTAAACATTGCCAACATCAGCTAAGCAGGCGTGCCCACAGCTGAGCTTTTACAAAACTGGCCAATCACAAATAAGTGTGGGAAATAAGGCATATTTAAGCTCCACAGGCGGGAATACTTGCTATGACTGGTTGTAGCTTCCTTCTGCAGTCAGCATGGCTGGTGTTGGTGAAGGCACTCAATTTAGAGCGCAACGCTGGGGCATCCAGGAGTCCAAAATTATGGTTTGGCTCCTCATCCACAAACATGAGGAAAGACTCCTGCAGGGCCAGTACCAGGGTACCCAATATAAAACGGAGGCCTAGAACAGTCTTGCCCATGATCTCCCCAGTGCCACTGGTGTTCCTCAGACTGGTGAGCAGGTCAGGCACCATTATTCTGACCTGAAGAGGCATAGGGGGGATGAACTGGACCAGTGGATCCAGGAATCCTGTACGATGCCTAATGCCACAGTACTGAGTAAGTAGCCATTGTATTAAGTTGTTAAGAATTGCTATGCTTGTCTATACTATGGCTAGGTATGTCTCAATATTACCGCATTTACTTCACAGCTGCAGGTGACCAGGCTATGAATCTGCAAGCCCATGAAGATAGGCTGCAAAGGCTGCGTCATGAGGCAGGTTAGTAATTATTCTGCATGTACTGTTATATAAAATAAATGAGAGAGCCTTCAAAAAGTCTTTTAACCCAATAAATAAAGGTGTAATAATCCTTTAATAAATGTATGATTCATGGAGTGCGTCTGTGTTATTTTCTTTGATATGTTGTTGTACTGTTGCATTCTACAGATAGTAGTGTTGTATTAAGCAGTGTCAACCCACACTTGGGTAGGCCCATATAACGTGGATGAAGGGAGTGCCAGTAGCTTGTATGCATATGTACAGCCCTCAACTGTTGGTTCATGCCCAGCATGTACAGGTTAATCTGGCACATGAGTAGCTTGGTATTGTGTTCCCCAGAAATGTCAGTGTGCCGCCAGAAATGTAGGGAGCTGTCAACATATAACTGATACTTTCACCTGAACATATCTAGATAATTATATGAAAGTAGAGCTGTCAGTGTACCATCTTAGCAGTAGTGTGTGTGAGCAACTCTCAAAATATGTAGCAGTAACATCTGCATCTTGGACAGTTTGTATGTAAGATACAGCTTATGTATATAATGATCTAGCAAAATCCAATTGCACAATATATGGACATTGGGTAGTGTAATAATACATGTAATGGACATATAACTGCAGTTAATAAGAATGTAGTGAAAACTAGAAGGATATATAAGTTGTTAATTGAGCTATCTTTTTCCACCCTACTGTATGTGCATAAAAAATGCAATTCCACAACTCAATCGGTATGTCTAATCTCAAAACATTTGTTGGGACATATGTCCTATTGGTTTATAAATATTTGCATTTATTTCTATGCATGTGCCCTGTTAAAATACCACAATATTGGTGGCCTGTTGGAATCAATTAAACCTGCATGCTGTTGTAATGTCCACTATTGTTCTATATAAGCATGTGTCATGCTTGCTTTTCAACTGTTGAAAATCTGGTGTGTTGGGTTAATGCAAATACTTCTGCATGCTGTTATAACTAATTGGCAATGCTGTTGACTGTTACTAACCCATATCTTTATTAAACTCTCCAAAACATAGTTCGTATGGGAAGGCCTGTCCCAGCGGATCCACCTGTCCCACCTCAGCTGGCCATGGCACCTGGCACCAGCAGATCTGGTGCCCAGCCTGGGACCTCCTCCTCCATTGGCTCTGTTCCACCTTCTGGTGGAAGTGCTGCAGGGGATGGGGCTCGGTCCCCCTGTGCAAGTGTGGGCGGAGAGTCACCTATCACCCTTCATACGGTCCAGGCTGTGGTGCGTAGAGAGATTGAACGTTCTGTTGCAGAACCTCTACGCCAGCTTGAGTCCTGAGTGGCGCAACTCCCTGGTTAGCCAGCCCCTCCTACACAGCTCCCAGCACAGCCACCTTCTGGGCCATGAAGGTGCAGTGGTGACTGCCCATGGGTGGGGACCTCAGTCCCACTGTTTCCATCTGGGGGCTCAAGGGCTTGTGATTTCCAAACATCCCTCCCCGTCAAAGGTGTTCACCCACCACATGTGTTATATACCGCCCCTGTATGCATCTTGTTTGTCTTGTCTGTTTACCTCCCCAACCTACCTCCCCAAATATAAATACTTACCCTACCCCACATTCCACTCTCACCTAAAAAAAAGGGCAATCTTCTCCCAAAAAAAAATACGCCCCATACATAGCTGCCCATTTTGCACACATGTCCACTGGACACATGAAATGTTATTAAACTGGTATTACAACATACTTTGTTGTCCTCACCCCTCTCTCAGGGGTTGAAGGGTTTATATCTACCTCCAAATTTATTGCATATGCACAGCTGTTGCTGTTGAAGAAATGGGCAGCTGTGGACCTTCCCTCCACCTGTCCTGCACATCCCAAGCTATTTTCCATAATGTCTTTCCCTCTTTGTGCCCCTTTTTCACCACTTTCCTATCTTGTCATTTTTCTTTTCTTTCAAAGAAATTAGCGAGGGGGTGAGCGGGAGTAAGCACTATTAAACAGTAGTTAGCGGGTTTGCACCAGTTTGCACTTGTTTATGTATGGCTAAGCAATGTGCAGTATTGCACAAATCCGCACAAACCCGCTTACACCTGCTTAAAAGTGCCTTAGTCACTCTGTATGTGAGGGCCCTTGTTCTGCTAAGGAACAAAATAAAACACCTCTGTAAGTCTCGAACCCCGTACCTTGCACACACTGCACTACATGAAGTACCATTAAGCCACGGTAGATATACATCAAGTTGGTGCTTAATTAATTATATCATGCATCAGAATGAGTGAATGTAAAGAAAAATTAGGAATACCATACCACACAACTTGTTCTGACGGATGTTGACCAACAGTTGTTGTGGGATTACATTACATGACTGTGATAAGAGAAGCAGCCATTCTAGCAGGAAATAATGTTACACCATCACTTTACATCCCCACACAGTATCACAACAGGACAAACACTGGCATATCTGTTTAGGGCAGAGGCCATACCTCTCAACTGTCCCTAATTTTCAGGGACGTCCCTGATTTTGACCCAAATTTTTGCTCTGTCCCTCTGAATCCCTCCTAAAACTACTGACTTTGGGCAGAAAGGTGGTGAATTACACTTAATGAATAATGACAATAATTAAGAGTTATACACTTCTTTTACTTCAGAAAATGTGTATTAATTCATATGCTCTGATTCTCTCAATGTTTCAACTTAATGGCATTAATATTTTAAAGGTGTCCCTGATTGTTCCTGAGTTTTTCTTGACTTTTCCCTGATTCTGTTCAAATATGTACCTGATTGGTTGAGAGGTCTGGCAGAGGCAGAAACACAGAGGCATATTAGCCTTTCTGCTGTTACACACTGTGCAAATAGCTTTGGAAGGAGTTTTGGAAACTTACCCTTATGTAAGAATAAAACACTGAAATACAAATGGATGTAGCCATGTACTTGTAACAACCAACTGTAAGAATGCCATTGCTCTATTGCTGAAAAGACATGTGTGGTGCACAGACAAAAAATAATACCCCTACTTTAAGAAATATCATCAAACCTCACACCAAACAATGATCACTTAGATCATCCAATAGAATTGTAGTGCAAACCACTATAGCTAACAACTTAGCCGGGAACTCCACGTTTGCCAACTCGGTAGGCAAAGCTTGGAACTCACTACCCCCGGACATCACAACAAACACTACCCTTTCTAAATTTAAGACAGACCTCAAGCAGTACTTCATGACTCAGTGGCTTTGTCCCTGTGCCAGGCCTGATTAAATACTTGGTAACACTTGTACACCTGTATCAGATTAACAATTGCTTTTGTAATAAATAGTCAATTAAATGATATTGTGTTATAATTAGCTGTCCAGATGTAAAGCATCTTATTTCAGCTAACCTATACTATGAGTATGAACTTGACTGTTTGTTATCTATGAACTTTAGAGTGTTTTACATAAGTTTCCTTCTCTGTATTACTTCCTTTGGAGCTTTTCTCCCCTGGCCTCCACTGAAAATGGACATGTATCCAGTCGGACTATCCTGGTCAACAAATGTAAAATAAAAATAAATAAAATAAAATAGGTTATTCTCTGGCTATCATGTGGATAGGTCCACAGTTGGGAGTTATGCAGACAGACTACATGCCTTGATAAACTAACATGTACACAGCAACCATGTAAGGCCAGAAAGATAAAATCCACACAATAGTACTTACGCTCTCTGTCCTTCTGCACCCCTACCCAAATGTAGAATATACCTGTGTGTGCAGGGTCTACCAAGGATGTAGGTAAGCATACTCACAGTACTGAAATGTGTCCAGTTTTCTTGAGCAGCTTGTGCTAATGTCAACACTAAAAAAGCACAAACTGTTTAGAACTGAGTAAATGAATATTCACAGTATAGCAGTTCACAAACAATTCTTGTGCCAAAGGAATACATCTCTAAAACTAGCTTTGTATGGCAGTTAATTGTAAAAGTTGAAAAGAAAGTACATCTTTCCATGCATCTTGGGGTAGCATTTTGAGGGGTGAGTACATTTCTACACTGACAAGTGGGTACTGGAAGCAGCAACATTAGGTCTGAGTACAAAATGTAAATCTCTGGCTACATCCCTGGCTTCTGATATAAGAACTATACCAACCTTCTGTCTTAAACAATGATGTCAACAGCAAACAAATATGATCTCCATCTTGGAAAGCTGAAAGGGCCACGCCTACATGAGTCAGCAATTTATAGTACTGGGTTGCTATGACAGTGATTACTGCAGTTACTACACAGCAGGCTGCATGCAATTAGCAAATGGTGGGCATTAATTGGTGCAGAGGCCATCACATGCTCATCTGCAATTCCTACAAAAGCAGGCTGCAATCTCTGCCAACAAACTCAATCACTCTATTGCAGAGACAGAGACACAGAGAGAGACACAGAGAGAGACACAGAGACAAATATTACCAAATTATACAAAGGAAAGGTATGTGGCACATATGTATTTACTGGCATGTAGTAGATGTTATTGAAGAATAGTCTGCATAATGTGAAACATTCATATGTAGCAGCAGTACTTTCTGCACAGATATTCTGCTTAATTACTGCTATGGACAATACTGTGTGTACCTGTGGGCAGTGGGACATACCTATGAAATGTGTAGCTCAGCATTAAATGTCAGATATCTGCTCCATGTTATCTGTGTTCTGTACAGTCGTGTGGCCAATGGCTGTTGGGGGGATTAGCGCTGACATTATATAAACATGGGCGTGACAAAACAACACATGCATGATAGTCATATTAAAGTGTAGCTTAGCATTGGCAAGTGCTGTAGCTGTCTAGTAGCAACATACCAATTACCATTTGCACAACTGACACATATATAGTGAAGGTTAGCATGCACATATTTGTATGTAGGTTTTAGTGTGTGACAAACAAGACAGCATACAGTGCTGGTATATGACATGTGGTGGTTAAACACTGTGGGTGGTTCATTCAGTTTGCAATGTTGAAGCCACACTCACACACACATGTTGATTGTATGGCTCAGTGTAGGCCTCTGGCAAATCAACAACACGCCCTGTGCATACGATGAAACCTGTGCCACCTCCTGTCATCTGTAACATTGATGCAGGAACAGGTAATATGGTGCTGATGCAAAGGGTGACTTTAATAAAGTATAGCAAAGGTTGGATGTGTAGCATGTTGTCAGCAGTAAAGTGTAATGATATCCTTGAAGGTGTAACTGAGTAGGCATGATGCATTAAAGCTGTAATTAGCAATGTTGGATTGTTTTCACCAGTGTTTATTCCAATTGCATTTTATTTGCCCATGTGCCACTTGGCTGATGTGTGTAGCTGTGTCAGCATGCAGTGGACAGTAAGTGTGGGGTGTGTGCAACACAGGTTTGCAGGTGTCCATTTGTGAACATGGTGGAGGTGCACCATCTGCATGTACATGCATAATGGACACATGGGCAGGGTAACATGCCCTGTATTGGCCAGTGTTAACACTCCATAGTTTCTGTTGGTGGCCAGTATGCATTGTACTACACACATTTTGGAACTTGAGTACGCATGTGTGTGTATGACACGGGTTGACACTGTGCTGTGGGTGATGCTGTTGTTGCTGTCATTGGTTTGCATTACTAAGGTAAACACTGTCCCAGCTGCATTATCCTTTAGTAATGCACAATGTTCACCTACAGGGTTGCATGGACCGTGTTATCACAAACACAAGAAATACTCACTTATACACTAAAAGTGCATTAGTCTCATGGACCCCTGCCATAAACTAAATATATAATAGAAGGTGTGAAGTTGTACCAAAAAAGAGTTACATACCAAGAAGGAATAACCTCTCTGGTCAGTATCATTGGGAAAACACAAGCCCTCATTAATCATACAAGGCAAGCTTCAAAGTACAAATTGGCAAGGATTCAAAAGACAACACTAAAGCTTTCTTTAGTGTTGTTTATAATCTAAAGGGGAAAATCTCAGATCGGGTCAGAGTTAATGTAAATGGTCAGAAAATACACTTATCTGAATGACATTACCAATATCTTGTCAGACAGTTTGAATGCGGATTTCACCACCCTGTCATTACACAAGGGCCACGTTTCCAGACCTGAAGAACGTAAAACCTGATGATTCACAGACACTCTAGTTAAAACATCTCTTTACCAAACTCCAAACCACAGTGGCAATGGTACTGGACAGTATCCCTGGCTGTGTCATACACAAGCTGACATATGAAGTCACCACTCACCTAAACGCTCTGTCCAGATGCAGCCTCTATACAGGTTACATACTTGTGGAATGACGCATGGTAATGGTGTTCACAGTCCACAAGGGTTGAGCTACAATGTCTTCTTCTTCTTCTCCTTTCGGATGCTCCCATTAGGGGTCGCCACAGTAAATCATCTGTTTCCATTTCTTCCTGCCCTCTGCATCTTGCGCTGTCACACCATCCACCTGCATGTCCTCTCTCACCACATCCATAAACCTCATCTTAGGCATTCCTCTTTTCCTGTTACCTGGCGGCTTCATCCTTAGCATCTATTTCACAATATACTCTGCATCCCTCCTCAGCACATGTACAAACCAATTTAATCCTGCCTATCTGGCTTGGTCTACTAACCTTCAAACCTGGGATGACCCTCTAATATACGTATTCCTAATTCTGTCTACCCTCATCACACCCAGTGCAAATGTTAACATAAATAGATTAAGGGTAGAACTGCAACAGATCCTGGAAACCCTCACCCTATAAGCCAGACAAATGTTATCTGGAAGGCTATGGAGCACACCATTATGGAACTCATTAACAGAGACATTATGAACCTGCAAACACTGCACCATACCCACTTAGGTTCTCTAAAGGCCAGATCATGGCTCCTACACCTAGTAGACTTCAAGCCAGTTAACAAGGCTATAGGTGAGGGAGGGGAGGTCCACACAGCCAAGCTATAGCTCACTGGCAATTCATACCCATCCCACATTCTGGTATTATACATAACCTCAACAGACTGACCATAAACAATTGTTAAATGATGGACTGACAACTGACGCACAGATGTAGGACACACAGTAACATTTGCAGCCTCCATGTACAATTCTATGCCAGTAACAAGTGGTATTCACCTGCACTCAGTCCTGGGACCACTCCTGTTTGACATATAGCTTTCTTAAGTACAAGCAAACACAGTAGGGATATGTCTGCCCACGTTTGATGAAAATGCATACTGTGGACTATACTTTATTCTCCAGATGACACACACATCCTCCAAAAGGGTATCATAGAGACAGATACCTGGTGTCAAAATCATGCTGTAAAGCTATAAGCCAAAGAAAGCATAGTTATCCACTTTTAGAAAACAAAGTATCCCCAGAGTACCACATAGGTAGTAGCCCAAAAAATGTGGAACAGGTACGAATGTATAAATATAGCCATGTGTTTAGTCATCTCTCCTTTGATAATCACATTACCAAAGGGTTTTGAAAATCCCTCTGTGGAGCACATAAGCAATAAAAGGTTTGCCTGCAGATCCACAGAGGTTGTTGCACACCTATAATGATTAGTCATCTTTGACAGACTTTGCTTGCTTTGGAACAGGATTCAAATATACCTCAAGCATAAACCCTCACTCACACTCTTCAATAGAAACCGTGATGAGTGGATGTGAAACAGAAGACATAGCCCAGGGATCACTGCAGTGGCTAAGCTTGTCACAAGCATACAGAAGTGACCTAAGGTGTGGAAAGCGCCAGCATGCTCTGGCAAAGCTAACAGATGCTTTCATGGAGAAAGCAGAGTACCCACCTATGAAAAAATTTAGGTCACATGTATGTATATGGCTTTGCCCCACAGCTACCTTACATGTGTTATGCACATACAGTTGTCATTGTGATATGTCATAGACTAGAAAAATCAAAACCCACTCCACATTGACCAGCTGTGTCACACACTCTCACACCTAGAACACACACACAGTTAGCAAGTGCAGGATTCAAACCCCTACCTAACTACATTATGATACTACAGCAGTACGCATTTACACGACACATTATACAGATTACTGGGATTTCACCTTCCCATAGGTGTATTTGTAGGATGGTGACATCATCAGACTTGACAAAGATGAGTATGTCACTTTCAAGGGGTGTGAGTAGTCTTCAAAAAGGTTTCTCCCTCACCAGGGAGAGACAAACAGACACATGCAAAGTTGGCAAGTGCAGGATTCAAACCCCTACCTAACTACATTATGATACTACAACAGTACACATTTACACAACGTCCTATACACATTACTAGAATTTCACCTTCCCACAGGTGTATTTGTAGGATGGTGACATCATCAGACTTGACAAAGATGAGTATGCCACTTTTAAGGGGTGTGAGTAGTCTCCAAAAAGGTTGCTCCCTCCCCAGGGAGACACACACACAGCTGGCAAGTGCAGGATTCAAACCCCTACCTAACTACATTATGATATTACAGCAGTACACGACACGCTATACTCATTACTGGGATTTCACCTTCCCACAGGTATATTTGTAGGATGGTGACATCATCAGACTTGACAAAGATGAGTATGTCACTTTTACGAGGTGTGAGTAGTCTCAAAAAAGGTTGCTCTCTCCCCAGGGAGAGACAGACACACACATATACAGTTGGCAAGTGCAGGGTTCTTAATCCAAACGAAGTGCTTCTTTACACTTCAACAAGCAACATGGAGTTACAGGGTGCAATACAAACATTACTCGCCGACAGTTTGCCCAAAGTTTTTTTTCACATTTGCTAACCTCAGCAGGCTTATCATACTGTGTATTGTGAGTGTATTGTATGCACAGGCCATAACCATATCATATATGGGTTGATGCACCACATGCTGGCACACACAGGGTCAAACCAGTGGCTAAGCTCTGTCAACCCAATACTGGACAATACAGTCAAGAGGAGTAGGGTCATACAAGCACAACTCCAACAGTCTCACATAGACCTACAATATAAGCACCAGCAAAACACACACATAAATACACATTACCATACTCGGAGAATACAAATATTAATCTGAAAAAGAGAGGTGTCCTCCTAAGCAGACAAGCAAGCAACATGCACCTCCAAGCACACACCAGAAAACACACAATACACCAAAGCAGTGTGCCTCACAACAGGCCTTAAGGCAAAACAACATACCAAACAAACTAGTAATAGGTGACTCCATAGTCAGGCACACAGATGTTCCACTCACTAGGCTGGACAAGGGGAAGGTCACTGTCAGTTGTCTGTCAGGCACTATGATCCGCCACATAACACAAGAACTTAGATCACTCCAGAACAGGTACATATATGACGCGGTCTTTGTACATGTCAGTGTGAATGATCTGAGATATACCTCCCAGGACAACATGACAAGAGATATATATAGTAGCTGTATGATCATGTAGCCCAGGTTGGTATGACCCTGACCTTGAGTAGCATCTTACCTTCACCAACATGATACTGCAATATAACAGACAAATGATAAACTTCAACAATTGGCTGAGCTTCTGGTGTCATTCAAAGGGTAGCCAGTCTCTGTCTGCCTGGGATGACATGATAGACATGCCTCATTGCTTCACTAGAGATGGTTTGCACCTGTCACCCCTATGCTTCTGAATACTGGCCTAGGCTCTTGCTGTCCCCATATTACATTTTTTAGACAAGGCTCAAAGGTTCATAAATTCATAGGTTCATAGGGAGGTACTAGGCTATCAGCCCTGGGGCCTATACAAGCCCAGCCAAAAAGGTACCCTGGCTTTTGCCACCCAAGAAAATAATTTTCCTGTGCCACTGTCGAGCAGAGCCACAGAGGTGATCCCCAGGGTGAATTTCCTATTTCCCATCCAATCATCAAGATTTTTCTTGAAGAGTGCTAATGAGGAGCTTTGTTTGATATAGATAGGTAGTTTATTCCAGAGTATGTGAAGTCTCTGGGACAGAATCTATCCCTCCGGCATGTTCTGTTTATTGTGGTGACAAGGTTTAGGTCCCTAGAGCATGTAACTTGGAGGGATTGGGATTTCTTTAAGTGGAGCAAGTCCAACAGCTCTGGGTTTGACATAGTTTTGTATGTTAGGCAGAGATCACCTCTGAGTAGGCGATATGCGACGGAGTAAAGCTGGAGTTTTTTGAGACGGTCTGTGTGGGGCATCTGTTTGAGGCCGGTAATCCTCTTTGTGAGGTATTTCTGTGGCCTTTCCAGTTGCTGTAGATGTTTTGTGAGGTACATACCAAAAGGGGCATTGTGCTCTATAATGGGTCTAATGAGTGATGAGTAGAGGGGAACAATGACCTCTTTTTTCTGGATGAGAAACCTTTTGTGATGAGGTGTTCCACATAGAAGGATTTCCTGACTACTGTGGTGCTGTGATTATCAAAGGAGTCTGCCTGTGTCCCAAGGTCTCTTATCACACTTTCGGTGTTAAGTATACTACCGCCTATGTTGTAGTTCATGGGTACATAGTTTTTACCAAAGGAGATGACAATGCACTTTTTGGCATTGAGCTTGAGGCCATGGCTTTGACACCAGGCATCTGGCTCAGTGAGTATGATGTCCACATCGTTAGGAGATTTGATTATGGCTCCTAGTTTGCAGTCATCTGCAAACTTCATTAGCCAAAGACCTTCTGTGTTAGCCTGTATGTCAGAGAAGTACACACCAAACAGGAGAGGCCCCTGGACTGAACCCTGTGGTTCTCCACTTGTCACTGGTCTGAAGTCGAATTTGGAGTCTGCTACTTTCACAGTGTGGGTTCTGTCAGTGAGCCAGTTGGCAACTCATCTTGTGACATAGGTATTTATACCTAGTTTAGTGAGTTTATGTATAATTCCAGAGTGGGGGATGGTGTCAAAAGCCTTGGCAAGATATAGACAGGCTGTGTGAACCACCTTACCCTTCTCTACGGCTTTGGTGACTGCTTCAAAGAAGTCTATCAGGTTTAGGAGACATGATCTGCCTTTTACAAACCCGAACTGGGTGAGGTCCCGAGTTTGGAGATTACCAATGTCTTTGTTTATAAATTCCATGATGATACGTTCCATGGCTTTGCAGACCAGGCTCATCAGGCTAATGGGGCGGTAGTTCCCAGGGTCCGTAGTGGCTTCCCCCTTGTGGAGTGGGATAACCGTTGCTGTGCGCCATTCAACAGGCACAAAGCCTGAGGTGAGGCTATGATTGAACATGGTACTTAGGTGGGGTTCCAGTTCGTTCTGTAGTTCATGTAGAACGCAGCCTTGGATGTTGTCTGGTCCCATGGATGTTGTGTTCTTGGCTATGGAGAGTGTGGTTTTTACCTGTGCAGCCATGATTACAGGAACTTTGCATTCTTCCGGTATAGAGATGGGCTCTTTAGGGGGTGAGAGGGGGGTAAAGTTAGCACTGAACCTATCTGCCAGGATGTTGGCAATATCAGTTGGGTCTGTATATTTAGTACCATTGTGCTGTAACTCAGAGCAGATCTGAGTGATGCCATTGAGATTCTTGACATAGCTATAGAATGCTTTGTGGTTGTCTTTAGAATCAGTCTAATTTTGTTTTCGTAACTAGCTTTGCAGGATTTTATCAGGAATCACAGCTTCTTACTGAGGCTGACCAGGGAGCTCCTCCACTCATGGGATTTTACTCTCTTTTGCAACAGTTTCTTCCTTCTGTTGTACAGTTTGTTTATGCCAGGGGGACCACCAGATGGTTTCCTTTTTTTTTGGAGGATAGCTTCTTGATTCTGTTTGGGATAGCATGAGCCATGCACTCATGTAAGTGCTTATAAAGTGCAATTGTATAGGATTCAGTAGTCCTAACTGTATTGCCCATCTGCATGGGTGTCATGAAGTTCACCACTTATGTCTTAAGAAGCATGAAGTTGGCTTTGGAGAAAATATTTATCATGGTTTCCTTAATGGGGGGTGGGGGCAGAATGAGGATATCTAGGGTAATTAGCTTTTGGTCGGATCGGACCAATGAGGCGTTGACTTCAGGTGTGGAACACTGGTCACTCAGGACCAACCAAACCCCATAACCAAGACAAATAACCACAAAGCGAGCTAAATTCTACTCATTGCCAGAAGTTGGGAGGATGGCCTAATGGTTAAGGTGTTTGCCTTATAAACACAAGGTGCAGGGTTTGAGTCTCACAAGGGATAATTGTCTAAGCTTAAAATGGCTCGCAAGGGCAGTTAGCTTAGTACTAACCTATGAACCTAAGTCTCAGCCTCTAAATGCACACACTCAAGGCACTTCTCAGTATGGAGAATATTGACATCTGTGCAGTAACAGAAATCTAGTTCAAGGCTCCAGAGAGCACACCAGCACTACCAAGATACTACTCATTCCATGCCTTCCAGCATCAGAACCTGGATCATAGTACATAGGGTGGGAATGTATCCATATTCATCAAGGATACCTACACCTCTGTCTACAGGATATGTACCCATAGAATGCACAGCAATGCTACTCCACAGAGTTGGGGCCACAACAGACCCATGGCATTCCCACTCTATGAGCCTGACGAGTCTGATCTGCAAGGCAATGGAGCAAATTATAATGGAAGTCAACAATAAAGACATTGGAAACCTTCACACAGTTGAGCACACCCATTTTGGCTTTGTCAAAAGCAGATCATGCCTTTTGAACTGGGTGGATTTCTTTGAGACAGTCACCCAGGCTACAGATGATTGAAAGGAGCTCCACACAGCCTACCTACCTTTGACACCATTCCCCAGTCAGGTATCATAGATGAACTCACCAACCTGGGCATAAATCCATACATCACAAGATGGACTGAAAACTGGCTCACAGATGGATCCCACAAATCAAGAGTTGCTGGCTACATGTCAGACTCTAAACCGGTAACAACTGGTGTCCCCCAGGGTTCAGTCCTGGGGCCCCTCCTGTTTGGTATATACTTCTCAGAAGTACATATGTTTGCTGGGGACTGTCATAATAGATTCCCCGGATGACACAAATATTCTGCAGAAGGGACTCTATGAGACAGATGTGTGTTGTCAGAATCATGGCCTCAAGCTCAATGTGAAAGAATGTATAGTAGGTAAAACAAAGTACCCACAAACTACCACATAGGTGTTGCCCCCTAAAAACTGACGAGGTAATAATGGATCTGGGGACAGATAGTCATCTTTCCTTTGACAGCCATGTTGCCAAAGTGGTTAGGAAATCCTATGTGGCCCACCTAATCAACAAAGGGTTTGCATCAGGATCAAAAGAGGTAGTGGTGGCTCTCTACTCTTAAGTCATCAGACCCATCATTGAGTACAATGCACCATTTTGGATGTACTCAACTAGGCATATCCAGCAGCCGGAGAGACCCCAGAGGTACCTCACCAAGAGGATTACTGGCCTCAAACAGTTGTGTTATGCAACACAACTGGAAAAACTAAATCTGTTCTCTGTTGCATACCGCCTATTCAGAGGCAAACTCTGCCTAACATACAGAGCCATGTCCAACACATAACTGTTGAACATGCTCCATCTAAGGAAAACAAAATTGAGTTGCACTACACACTCCAGGGATATGAACCTCATCACAACAATGAATACAACATGCTGGTGGGATAGAGTACCATCCCAGATACTTGCCTTACTGTGGAACAGAGTCCCAATGTACATCAGACAGAGCCCCTCGCTGACAATCTTCAATAGGAACCTTGATGAGTGGATGGGAAACAGACAATTCATGCCAGGCATCACATCAGCAGCCCCACTAGAAAGGGGCTTAGGGTACTAACAATTAGAACTAGGGCTTAGGATACTAACCATCGGGGTGGTGAAAGCTGCACAACTTGCCTAGGCTAATATATGCCTCCGCGAAAATAGCCTACTACATACCTAAGAACCTATGTGACAGGTACATGTCTACAGATAGTATAGGTTCATAGGTTCATAGGTTTATACTAGGCTATCTGCCCTAAGGCATTTATAAGCCTAGCCCAAATTTTGTGGCTTACGCCACCTTATATGAAAAATACTGTGCCCATTAGTTTGTTGTGCCTCTGTGCAGCAGTGAGACAGATATGATTGGGGGGGTAAACCTACGATCTCGGATCCACAGGTCTAGATTTCTCTTGAACAGAGTCAGCGAGGTGCACTGCCTCACATGGACCGGGATTTTATTCCACAGCATAGGGAGTCTCTGAGTGATAAATCTATCCCTCCAGCACGTCCTATTTATATCCGTGCTAAGGTTTAAGTCACTTGCTCTAGTGGTTTTGGTGGATTTGGATTTTTGAGGTGGAGCATGTCCATTAATTCGGGTTGGACATGGCCTTGTATGTCAGGCACATGTCACCTCTGAGCAGACGGTATGCGACTGAATAGAGCTGGAGTTTCTTCAATCTGGCAGCATATGACAGATTTTGGAGTCCTTTATCCTTTTGGTGAGGAACTTTTGGGGTCTCTCCAATTGCTGCAGATGTCAGGTGAGATACATCCCGAATGGGGCATTGTACTATCATTGGTCTGATAAGTGAAGAGTACAGGGAACAATGACCTCACTAGATCTGGATGTGAATCCCTTCATGATCAGGTGGGCAATGTAGAAGGTCTTTCTAACCACTTTAGCAATGTGAGTGTCAAAGAAAGGCCACTGTCAACCTGGGTCCCCAGGTCCCTGATAACCTCTTCTGTGCTTAGTGGATTGCCACCTATATGGTAGCTTGGGGTTACCTTGTTTTTCCCGAAGGGTATGACTATACATTTTTTGGCGTTTAACTTCACGCCATGGCTCTGGCACCAGGTATCTGTTTCTGTGAGTCCCTTCTGAAGGATATCCGTGTCCGATGCACTTTCCACTATGGCGCCCAGTTTGCAGTCGTCTGCAAACTTTGTCAGCCAAAGTCCTCCCATGTTGGCCTGTACTTCTGAGAAGTAGATGCCAAACAATAGGGGGCCAAGGACCGAGCCCTGTGGGACACCACTTGTGACCGGCTTGGAGTCTGACACCGCCAGCAACTCTAACCCTCTGGGTTCTGTCCTTAAGCCAGTTTGCAACCCATCTTGTGACATATGGGTTTACATTTAAGCTGGTAAGTTTTTCTACAATACCCGAGGGGTATTGTGACGAAAGCGTATGGAATGTCAAGGTAGGCTGTAAGGACTGCCTTTCCTCATCAATGGCCTTGGTGACTGTTTCAAGAAGTCGACCAAGTTCAAAAGGCATGATCTTCCCTTGACAAAGCCAAACTGGGACGGGTCCAATGTCTGCAAGTCCCCTATATCTTTGTTTATGAGCTCCATTATGATCCTCTCCATAGCTTTGCAGACTAGACTTGTTAAGCTTATGGGGCGGTAATTACCAGGGTCCGTGGAGGCCGCCTTTGTGGAGTGGGACCACAGTTGCCGTATGCCACTCCTTGGGCACGTATCCTGTGGTAAGGCTGAGATTAAACAGCTGCCTTATGTGCGGGTTTAATTCCTCATTTAGCTCGTGTAGCACACAGCCGGGACACCATCCGTCCCATTGATGCTGTGTTTTTAGCTTTAGAGAGAGCAGCTTTCACCTGCATTTGAGATGTCCAGGAGGCTACACTTCGGCTGGGATAGTTATCTCTCCTTTAGGGGAGAGGGGTGAAGTTTGCACTGAACCTGTCTGCCAGTATGTTGGCAATGTCTGTGGGTTCAGTGATTTTGTATCATTTTGGACTAATTCTGAGCATATCTGGGAGTTTCCACCCAGGTTCCTAACATAGCTGAAAAAGGCCTTATGATTGTCCTTTGAATCCATGGCAATTTTTCTCTCAAAATTGGCCTTAGTTGATTTTATGAGTGCTCGTTTTTTTACTAATAATGATCAGGGTGACTTCCTTTATGGACTTTGTTCTATCATGTAATAGCTTTCTCCTCTTATTGTAAAGTTTGTTAATGGCTGGGGTCCACCAGACTGGACGTCTGCCCTTTGTGGAAAGAGTCTTGGTTTTATTTGGGATTGCCTGATCCATGCAGTCCTGGAGGTGTTCATAGAAGGCATTTGTAAGGGCTTCCGCAGCTTGGGTTGTGGTTTCCTCTGGCTCAGGGGCCTTGAAGGATACCACACCAGTCTTGAGTAGTGTGAAGTTTGCTTTAGAGAAGTTCTTCACTATGGTCTTTTTTGTTTGGGGTGGGGGCGGGATGTGGATTTCCAGTGAGATTAGTTTATGATCAGATCTCACCAATGAGGGATATACTTCCAGTGTGGAGCATTTTGTCCCCATGTTTGTGACAATGAGATCTAGTATATTTTCTCCTCTCTGGAACAGTGACTAGCTGTTCCATGGCATTTGAATTTATGAACTCCAGGAACCGTTGGGCTAGAAAGTTAGGGCTTGAGTAATGTTCCCAGTCTATATTCGGTAGTTGAAGTCACCCAATATGATGGTGTTTGGAGATACATTTATACCCTCCAGTGTCTTCAGGAAGGCTGTGTGGGGTCCCTGAGTTTGAGAGGGTGGCCTGTAGCATGCTACAATTTGTAGAGCAGTTTTGCCTATGGTTAGTTGCACCTGGATGGTTTCCGGCTTATGCGTTGCCACCAGCCTGGAGGTGTGGGTATCCTTTATGAATATGGATACACCCCCTCCTTTTGTGGTGTGGTCCGGGTTTTGGGGCCGGAACGCATGATATGAGGTAAAACCTAATAGTGCCGGGTGCTCTCAGGAGCCTTGAACCAGGTTTCAGTTACAGCACAGACATCGATGTTCTCCATACTGAGAAGGGCCTCGAGTGTGCATTTTGAGATTTAGACTTCTGGCACTGAGCAGCATTACCCTCAGTTTCTTCCCATTTTTGTTTTCTAGGGTGGTAGGTTTAGAATTTGAGCCTTGCCTAAAAAGGCACTATGGGGGTGGCAAGAGCCTTAGCCAATATCCGGAATCCCAGGGTGACAGGTGCAAGCCGTCCCTTGAAGCAGCTGGCTTGTCAAGCATGTCATCCCAGGCAGACAGACACTGGATCCCCTTTGAATGACACCAGACATTAAGCCAATTGTTAAAGCTGATCATCTTGTCTCTATATTGTGGCATCATTCTTGGTGAAAGAAGGATACTGCTCAGGGTTAGGGTCATACCTGCCTGGGCTACATAATCAGAAAGCTCCTCTATGTCTCTTTTCATGTAGTCCAGGGAGGTACGTCTCAGGTCGTTCACACCAGCATGGACAATGACTGTGTCATATTTGTACTTGTGGAGTGACCCGAGTGCTTGTGTTATGTGGCGGATTCTAGCGCCCGATAGGCAGCTTACTGTGACCCTCTCCTTGTTCAGCCTGGTGAGTGGGACGTCAGTGTGTCTGATTATGGAGTCACCTATGACAAGTATGTTTGGTGTTGTATTTGGCCTTAAGGGCTGTGACTGCTTTGCACACTGCTTTTGTGGTTTATGTGTTGCTTGTGGGGTGTCTTGAGGTAGCAGTTGTTTGGGTGTCTGCTTTGGAGGCCTCTGCTGTTTAGGTAAATTTTTACTCAGAGCCTCCGAGTATGTCTTTGTGTGTTTATGTGTTTGATTCAGTGGAGTGGTAGCATTATGTGAGGCTGGTTTTGTGGTGTGTGTAGTTGCCTTCTCCTCCTGTCTGGTCTTGCCAGTCCTGAGTTGAGAGAGCTCAGCCTCCAGTTTGGCTAAATAGCTGCATCTCTCGCAAGTATTTGTGTTATGTGGGAGGAGTAGTAGATGTGTACTTCATTGTACAGTCATGTTGTACAACAGGCACATGCACCACATACACTGTAGTGCTTACAGATACTGGTGGCTGTTATGTACACTGGGTGAGATGTGCACCTCATGTCTTTTGTGCCATTGGGATGTGCGCTGGGTGGGGCAGTCATCCTGGATGGCTCCCTGTCATGGTCCCCCTCTTACACACATCTCTGCCCATCCATCTTTGGCTTATTATATTGTGTTCCCCCTACATATATAGGTACATAGGTAGGTAACAGGCTATCTGCCTGAAGGCATATATTAGTATGGCCAGAGTGTGCAGCTATCAACACACCTGGGGTTAGTTCCCTATGCCTCTGTGTAGTAGAGCTGATGAAGTGATCCATGGTGTGACAGTTCAGTTTCACATACACTTATCAAGGCTCCTCTGGAAGAGTGTCAGTGAGGGACTCAGCTTAATGTAGGTTGAGAGCTTATACCAAAGCAAGAGAAGTCTGTGAGTTAATAATGTATCCCTCCAACATGTTCTATTTATTGTTGTGATGATTATATCCCTAGAGCATGTGGCACAGTGAGCTTGGGTTTATTTCAGATAGAGCATGTACATCAGTTCTGCATTGGACATGGACCTGTATGTTGGGCAGAGATCGCCTGAGTAGACGGTATGCAACAGAGTACAGATTAAGTTACTTCAGTCTTGTTGCATGGGGCAACTGTTTGAGGCCAGTAATCCTCTTGTTGAGGTACTTCAGTGGTCTTTCCAGCTGCTGAAGGTGCTTAGTCAGATTCATCGCAAGTGTGTCGTGCTACTCTCTGATGGGTCTGATGACTGATGAGTAGAGGGAACCTCCTTTGACCTACATGCAAAGACTTTGGCAATTTGTGGGAACACATAGCATGATAGTCTAACCACTTTGTGCATGTGTTTCTGAAAGCAGAGATGACTATCCACATGTGTCCATAGATCCCTTATTATTACCTCCATATTTAGGGTGTTGGCACCTATGTGGTATTTGTATGATGGTAGCTCAAGGCCATAATTTTGACACCACAACTGTCTCACTGAGACCCTTTTTAAGGATGTCTCTGTTGTCCCAAACATCAATTATGACAACCTTTTTACAGTCTTCCACAAACTTTGCTAACCATAGCCCTTGTGTGTTTGACTGTACTTCTGAAAAGTATACACCAGACAGGAGGGGGTCCTAGGACTAAGCCATGGGACACAGCAGTTGTTACCAGCTTACAGTCCAACAGGGAGACCACAATTCTTACCTTGTGGGATCTATCTGTGCCCCAGTTGGCAATCCATCAGATGACATACATGTTTATGCACAGGTTGTTGATTTTGTGGATACGACATGTGTGTGGGATGTTGGAAAAGGGTTTTTCAAGGTCTATGTAGGCCATGTGGAGCTCATTTCATTTATGTATGTCCTGGATAACTGCCTTGAAAACTGTCTAGCAGGTTTAGGGACCATGATCTGCCCCTGACCAAACCAAAATGGGTAGGGTTGGGTGTTTGTAGGCTCCCAATAGCTCTGTTTATGGGTTCCATAATGATGGACTCCATGGCCTTGCAGATCAGGCTTATTAGGCTTATAAGACAATAGTTCCTATGGTCTGTTGTGCACCAACACTTGTGGAGTGTGCCAAACGTTGCTGTAACCCATTCAATAGTTTCATATCCTGTACAGAGGGTGAGTCTCAACAGACTGTTCAGGTGCAGTGTCTGTTTGTTTTGGAGTTCACATATGACACAGCCAGGGACACCATGTCATCCCATAGATGCCATATTTTTAGGTTTGAATAGAGCTGTTTAACCATTGTATATGTGATTTCTGGGTTTTCACAATCTTCAGGTATGGTAATGGGCCCTTTTGTCAGTGAGAGGGGGGTAAATATGTATGAACCTGTCTGACAAGATGTTGGCAATGTCAGTCGTGTACATGTATTCATTTACATTTTGCACTGACTCAGAACATATATGAGTTTACACTGATATTTATGACATAGCTAAAGAAAGCTTCATGGTTCTCTATGGAATCTTTGGCAATATTTGTGGCAGAGCTTGGCTTGGATAATGTTAGGAGTTCTCATTGTTTCTTGTTGATACTGATCGGAGATTTATTGATCTTCTTTGGATTTTAACTTTCTTTGAAAAACTTAAGCACTTGTATTACATAGTTTGATTATGACAGGGGTCCAATATATTATATGGGTCTGTTTTCATATCACTGTGTGCACAAGGCAGGATTGGTGAATAGTGACATGTGTCTGGAGTAAGAACTGCAACTGCCAGATATGTGTGGCCCACTGCTGTACTCAGACATGGCCTAAGTGTGTGAGCATGCCCAGTATGACCTTTCAGTATGTTGTTGACTGACATTTGCTTCATTTGTTTGTGTGAGAATGCCCAGTATGACCTTTCAGTATGTTGTTGACTGAAATTTGCAAAATTTGTTTAAGTATGTGAGCATGCCCACTATGGGCATATATACTATATGTGTGTGAAAAATCAAGTTGGTTTTTACTTCAGGGCTCACCTTTGTGTTGTACATCGACAGGAAGCACACTGTGCCTGCAGGGCTTCCATGAGTCAGTTTGCATAGACATATCAACATTTCTACATACAGGGGGGACAGCTAATATTTGTACATTTCTACCTGGGGGGGCACACCTGATTGTTACTGTGGGTGTACATAGGATGAGGGGTACACCTGACACTTATACACATTTGCTAGGCCTGCACTGCTATGTCAGGTACTCCATTTCAGTCTGTACTGTTGCCTATCATACTGGCTTGAGGCATACCACTGTACTACAGACCTTAGCTTCCAATTACACGTATATTAATTTGTGACTTCATAGCCTACCCAACCCACATCACACTGCCTGGCCTGCTGTTATCTGTCTGCATAGGCCTGGGGGGAGGTTACCCATATGCCTCTTTGGAGGGCATGATACAGCATTTGTTTGTGTTTGCATTTGCGCTTGTCTACAACTGTCCTGCTGGCTGTGACTGTTGGGAATGTGACCCCCCCAACTGGTATGTGTGAGTGACTTAAGTTGTGTCTGTGCCAGTAAAATGCTATCATGGCTTAGTGGTTAAGTACTGTGACTATAGTGCACAGTATCCTGAGTTTGAGTCCATTTTCCTGCTGGGCAGACCTGACTGGTTAAGGAACAGTAAAGCAGGTGTGAGCGTGTTTACCCGACTTTGCTCGTCTTTGCCCAGCATTGTTTAACTTTGCTCAATGTTGCTCAATGTTGCCCGACATTGCCACGTGCAATTGTATTTAAATATGCTCAGTAAAATGTGCTTAGCAGTGCTTTGTATTGCTTAAAATAGGGCACTCATGCCTCAGGTGGTGCTGCAGGGCTGCCTATATCGGATGCACATATTACACTCCCTATACATGTTTGAAAACAGGTAGTGTCAAGTTAGGCATCCCTTTTACTGTATGTGTGAGTCAGAGAGAGGTGTCATTTCCAGGATTCCTACTGAGTCAGTGTATGTGCTATGCATTGCCTCTTTGCCAAGGTCAGGGCATACTGGGCATGCCTCCTTCTGCCTACTGGGGCAGGCTCAGGTTGTTCCTCCTCTGAGTCATGCTGTGCCTGTGCAAGCCTTGGCAATGGTGAGGGGCTGTTTGGCCCTGCCCCATGCTGTTCCTGCTGCAGCTATTTCCGCAGGATCATATTGTGTAACATGGCACATACCATAACAATTTGGGTACATGTAGTTGGTGAGTACTGCAAGGTTCCGCCAGATGTGTCCAGGCACCGGAACCATGACTTGAGCATCCTAAACACACACTCAATTATGTTTCTTGTTTGTGCGTGTGCCTCATTATGGAGTTCTTGTTCAGGTGTGTGTGCATTTCTCATGGGTGTCATCAGCCATGGCTCCAGTGTGTATCCAGTATCCACTAATAGGTGACCGTAGGGAATGTCCCCATTAGCAAATAACTGGTACAGCTGGGTCAGATGCCAAATGTGGGAATTGTGATAGTTTCTAGGGCATCCAGCACACACATTCATTATTATGACCTGGGCATCGCACACAAACTGGCAGTTGATGGAGGGGAAGCCTTTGCAGTTGATGTAGACCCTACCCCATTCACCGGGTGGTGCATTGATGTGTATGTGCATGCAGTCTATTGCACCCACTACCTCAGAGTATTCTGCTATTTGGTGGAAAAGACGCATATTGCTGGCCAATGCCTCACGGGAATTGGGGAAATATATGTGGTCACCGACATGTGCTGACATGGCATCCAGGAACTGGTGGAGTACCCTGGATGCTGATGCCTGTGAAATCCCCATTATATCACCAGTTGGTCTTTGGAAGGTACCTGTAGCTAGTATTCTTAGGCCAACACATACCTTGGTATCCACTGGGATGGGTTCCCCTCTGTTGGTTCTGTGTGTGAGGTATGGCCGGCACAGCTCAACAATTTGTTGTAGGAGGTCTCTGTCCACCCTATAGCACTCCACTATCTCCAGCTCATGTAGCCCTGGTAGGTTACCCTGGCTCTGTACACTCTTCTCCGTCTCCTCACTGTGGGTTGCTCAGCAGCATTCACAACATCACCACCCTCAGCACCTTGCACGTGTTGGTTTATGATAGAAAGAACAGCCCCTAACATTTTGTCTGACTTAAGCTTTTTAAACTTTCCCTCTTTTTATACTGCAATGTTGCAGAGTTCTTGAAAAAAACCAGGGGGGAATGGTGTTTGCAGAGTTTAAAGTGCTGAGCTGGGCTAGTCTGCTGCCTGTGTAATTGGCTGATTCTGATATATTTCACCTGGCAGCTCTGCTAGTTCTCCTTGGTTAACTTCCTACTACTTCTCGCCGTGCAAACAAGCGCACACGTGCGCAAATGAGTGCACACACTCTGTGCATGTTTGCAAAGAGTTTCCTATCTTTTAACAGTGTGCACCCTTGGTTTGAGGTTTTCAAATAGGACAACTGTAGACATGCCTCTTTGCAATCCTGAGCAACTCAGGGCAAACACAAGCCACTGTGCTCCAATTAGCTTACAGCCTGTCTGACACACCCACTCATGATGTCACCTATATTCTAGTCTTCTACTCTCCTACTCCTACTCTTACACTCTTGGGACATGCCTCACATGCTCGGGAAAATTGAGATTCACTATCCTTATCCTCATGTGCATAGGATTGCCTAGTAATGCATGGTTACATCTCTCACACTGAGCTTCCCCCTCTTAGCAACCACTAGTCAGTGGCCAGGTTGTCTTTAGCCTGCCATTCACCTGCATGGCAGAATAAGCTTTTTAGTGACACTGCCTATTTTTGGCTTTTTTTTAATTATTTTCTTGATTTTATAAGCGCCACATGTTTGTGCGGTGCTGCGCTATGCTTAAACATCAGTGATTGGGGAACAAAAAAAGTTAAATTTTTATATTTTTAAACATTTTAAAATGCCAGAGGCCTTATATTTATCCATTGGCATGGTTTCTCGACTGTATGCATTCTTTATTTGGAGCTGTCATAGCTCCGTTTAGCTATTTGCAGAAATGTACTCCGTTACAAACGGAGTACATTTGTGCAGGTAAGACTAATCTTCCACGGACAGGTTAGTGTTTCCTGGATCGCAAATTTACCTCATTTGCATGGCTTTCACCTGCAAATCAGGTGATTTGCATACCATGATGCTGTCCTTGCAAGAGTAGCTTTAGCAGCTCTTGTGCACGCCCCTGATGGCTGTTCCTTGATCGTATTGCAAACATATTGCCGGCGTGAACTCCTACACTCTTCTTGCACTCCGTGCAAGCTTTCGTGAATCTGGGGGAATTACTTCAGTAGCAAAAAGAATACCTATTCTGTCATGATTCATTCATGTGACTTTCCATTTGTATAATAAACTATATACTATAAATTATAATTCTGATTATTTTGAATACCCAGTTACAGACACAGCAAAAATTAATGAATGTATTGGTTGAAATATCTTTTTTGCTTAGATTTCAAGATAATCTAAAAAAAAAATGCAGTGCAAAACTTGCAAGCTGTTTAGGCTTCCGGTTAGTTATGTTACACGGCTTGAATTGTGAATTAGTACAGAAGTGATAAACTGATGATGTTGTTTTCCTGTGCAGTATGTCATGTAAAATAAATTTAACTGCACAGAAACGAAAGATAATGTACAGTTCTGTAGCTCAAAGATGTATAACAGAGAAATTATATAAGCTGAAGTAAGAAGAATGCAAAGGTTTTAGATTAAGAAGGTATATTTAGTATAAAACTGTTATAGTTGTGTAATGCGGATTTATCCATCAGATGAAGGAAGAGACAATGCTCTGGTCAGCAGGACTCAGTCCATATATTAAAATCAGTGATTTTAACACACACAAATACACACACACACACACACACACACACACACACACACACACACACATATATATATATATATATATATATATATATATATATATATATATATATATTGGAAGTGTACAGATTCAGTAGCTCAAACCATTATAGCAATATAGGTGACAAAAGGGGCACACATGCTGCCCATGCATGTTAAGCCAAAGAACCTACGTACATCTCCAAGAAGGAGCTGTACCATGGTATCATGGGATAGTGAGTTAAATAATCTGAAAAATAGAGGCATACCTGCCGGAGACGAACCTTGTTTATTACCTTTGGCCACTACTGGTAGTTGCATTTTTAAAAAGTCATTATTGTGTATGCATCACAGAAAAATTGATATACATCTTGTAGAAAAGAATGAACAAATAAGTATTAAAGCATATTCAGGTTATTATTTACTCTAAAAAAGTCCAAAGATACATTTAGCAGTTAAGCACTTACAATCTGTATTATCTTATAAGCAACACACATTTTTATTTGGTGGAGGTACAAACTAGATACTTAAAAGCTTTTAAGTGGAAAGAAGTAAATGATCAAAATGAACAAGGTTTTATTTCTGACAGGGTATTCTACAAAAATGACATTCATGACTACTAGCCTTGGAAGGGATGCATTATTTGTTTGAGGTTTAGAGAATATTGAGATGAAAATGAGTTAGACAAATACTATTGCTACAATAAGCAGCATACTTCATTCATGAATGGAAGGAACGTCTTTTCCATATATGGATTTGTTCTGAATTAGTACTTAACACTATCACTTAACCTGAGCCTGTTGACTTAGCCAACCTGCTAGCAGATAGGTTCAGTGCAAACTTCACCCCCTGTCCCACCAAAGGCCCTCTGAACATCCCCGATACTTGTCCTGCACCTCACATCTCCATAGATCAAGTGTTACATGCCCTATCCAAGGCAAAAAACACAGCTTCCATGAGAACTGATAGTATCCCAGGATGTATTCTGCACCATCTTCAGCAAGAACTGGCTTCGTCATTGAGCACCATCTACAAACACAGCCTAAGTACTGGCTTAATTCCAGCAGAGTGGAGAATCGCCACTGTCATCCCCTTGCACAAAGGTGGTGCCACTACTAACCCTGGAAACTATTGCCCCATTAGCTTGACAAGTCTGATCTGTAAAGCCATGGAGCATATTATTATGGATCATATAAACAAGGACATAGGCAGTCTCCAAACACTTGACTCCACCCAGTTTGGATTCGTCAAGGGCAGATTTTGCCTATTGAACGTGGTTGACTTCTTTGAGACTGTTGCCAAGGCCAGGGATGAGGGAATGTCACTACATACAGCTGACCTTGACTTGGTCAAGGCCTTTGACACAATCCCCCACTCGGGCATCATTGAAAACCTAACACAACTTGGAGTAAATCCCTATCTCATCAGGTGGGTGGCCAGTTGGTTCAGAAATAGGACCCTCAAAGTCAAAATAGGCACCTCCACCTCTGATAGCAGACCTGTCACTAGTGGAGTTCCTCAGGGATCTGTCTTGGGACCCTTACTGTTTGGCATCTATTTCTCAGAGGTACAGGCAAAGACAAAAGGCCTGTGGCTGACCAAGTTTGCTAATGACTGTAAGTTGAGTGCTGTCATTGACTCCCCAAATGATGCTAACATACTGCAGGAGGGTCTCACAGCAACTACGGACTGGTGCCAAAGTCATGGCCTCAAGCTAAATGCAAAAAATGTATCATCATACCATTCAGCAAAAACACAGCCTCTACTGAAGGGAGGGTGGCCTAATGGTTAAGGTGTTTGCCTTGCAAGCACAAGGTGCAGGGTTTGACTCTCAAAAGGGATAATTGGCTAGGCTTAAAATGGCTCGCAAGGGCAGTTAGCTTAGTACTAATCTATGAACCTATGAATCAATGGCAACCCCCCCTAAGCACACAACCTGTGGTGAGAGACCTGGGCACTCAGGTTGATAACCTCACATTCAAACATCATGTAGCGGCAGTGGTCAGAAAAGCCTTTTACTTGGTTCACCTCATAAGTAAAGGGATAGCATCCAGAAACAAGGAGGCTATTACCTCTATATAAGCCTCCCTCATTAGACCAATAACCTCGTTTCGGATGTACGTCTTCAAACATCTGCACCAACTGGAAAGTCCACTGAAATACCTCACAAAGAGAATCCATGGCCTTCAACACCTGTCCTATGCAGACAGGTTCAAATCACTATTACTCTGCTTGGTATCATATTATGCAGGGGTGATCGGTGCCTCACCTACAAGGCAATCTCGGACCCTGCCCTATTGGAAATGCTCCATATCCATAAGTCTAACTCCTCATGCACTATCCACACAAAAGGCTTGAACCTAATATTTGACATTAATAAAACCTGCTGGAGAGACAGGTTTGTCTTCCAGAGGCTGCCCCGTTTCTGTAATAGACTTCCCATACACATCAAACAGAGCACCTTGCTGACTCCCTTCATGCTTTGATGAGTGGATGGGAAACCATAAATTCGTCCCAGGGTTCCACCTGTGTCCCTCATTGGCAGGTGCCGACTGGGGTTTCCTTTTGGTGATACACTCTTGGCTAGGCTTGTAAGGGCCCCAGGGCCATTAGCCTAGTAACCTACTATGCGTCTATGATCCTATGATGCATTTACTATGAAAAAATAAAGAAATTACAATTGTAATTTATGTTTCTTCTACTTTTGTGTTCCACTGGATGAGTGAAACATATGCAAATTAGCATATTTTCAAGTTATAATTATAAAACTTTCAATAAAATAAAACAATCATTAAAAAATA
The DNA here is from genome assembly GCF_019279795.1 of Protopterus annectens. Taxonomy (NCBI): domain Eukaryota; kingdom Metazoa; phylum Chordata; order Ceratodontiformes; family Protopteridae; genus Protopterus; species Protopterus annectens. Next base: position 1,038,694,364 of record NC_056726.1, on the reverse strand, counting down.
AAGGCAATATGTATATAATTTAAGAACCACTCTTAAGAGACATATGCTTTAAAGTACCTAAAATGAAGGCTACATACACCACCGCCAAAGATGGTGTGCCAACAATGAAGGTACTGGATTCTAATAACATGCCCTGTGGTTCAGAAGGATTATTCCTGCCAGTGCTCATTGGCAGACCCTGTAATGCTCAATAGTGTGACAGCAATAACCTGCAATTCAGAGACATGATAACGCTACAGTGAGCAACAGCTCATAAGTGGCTAATTATTTTTTCCATGAATCTAACACTGCATTGTTGGTCCTAACTATGCCAGTGTTCCCCTACCACCCCATGCAATCCCGTAGCACCTGCCTGCACGCATACATACACATTCATACACAGGCAGTCTAACATATGCACATACACACACACACACACAGAGGCATGCACATGCAAGCATTCACACACACACACACACACACACACACACACACACAGGCATGCACATGCAAGCATTCACACACACACACACACACACACACACACACACACACATCTAGACAACTGCAAAACAAGATCAGGATTTAGCCACAATGAAGTTGTATATAATATTTTTGTGTTAATGCTAGATATGCTTTTATCTCTTTTACTGCTGTCACTGCACTCTGTAAACCCATTTATAACTTGCATTTTCTCTCTGCTTGTCCTGACATGCATTAAAATCATGTATTTTTTCACTGTTATCTCTTTAAGTAAGCGTTGTAATGCTCTCTTAGTCTTCTCTCATTTTCCATGTCTCATTGTCACTGCTTATTAAACAACATACATTTTTGAAGCCAGTTTTATTATATTTTGCATCCCATTAGAAATGTTTGCTACTTACTTAGATAGTCATATAACTCATTTTGACAAACACACCACAATATTCATGTCTCCTCCTACCACCCAACACTACAACCTGTGAGAGATGCACTTATATAGCCAAACTGGAAGCATAGCTCTCTCCAGCCAAGACTGGACTAGACAGTCAAGAAGAGAAGGTTAACACCTGCACCACACCGCACTCAACACATAGTTCTTCAAAACCCACACTACCAAAACTCACACATAGAAACACAAAGCACACACGCACATTCATGGAGGCTCTCAATAAAAATCTGCCCAAGCAACAGAGACCTCTCAAGCTGAAACACAGACAACCTCCACTCCACAACACTACCCAAATGACACATAGCCCACAAAATCAGTGTGCCACTCAACCTCAGCCCATAAGGCAAAACAATGTACCCAACACACTACTCATAGGTGAATCTATAGTCAGGCACACTGATGTCCCACTCACCAGGCTAGGTGAAAGGAGAAAGTTACTGTCAGCTGCCTGTCGGGTCCCAGGATCCGCCACATAATGCGTGCACTCAGGTCACACCACAACAAGTACAAATACAACTCTGTCATTGTCCAGGTTGGTGTGAATGACCTGAGACATACGTCCCTGAACTACAAGAAAAGAGACATGGAGGAGCTCTCAGATCTTGTAGCCCAGGAGGGTATGACTCTAGCCCTGAGTAGCATCCTGCCATCACCCAGAATGATACCACAGTACAAGGACAAAATGATTGACTTCAACAATTGGCTTAGCTTCTGGTGTCATCGTAAAGGGATCTAGTATCTGTTTGCCTGGGAAGACATGGTTGACAGACCACAATGCTTTGCCTAAGATGGCCTGCACCTGTCACCCCTGGGATTCCGGATACTGGCCAAGGCTCCTGCCACCCCTATAGTGCCTTTTTTAGGCAAGATTCAAATACTATATTCACCACCGTAACAGGTACAAGTAAGCAAGCAAACTTTGAGGATAATGCTACTCAATGCTAAAATTCTAAGCCTCAAAATGCACTCACTCGAGGCACTCATTAAAATGGAGAGCATCGACATCTGTGCAGTGACAGAGACCTGGTTCAAGGCTTCAGAGAGCACCCCTGCAATACCAGGCTATAATTCATACCACACATTTCGGCCACCTAACCTGGACCGAAACAATAAAGGCGGAAGCGTGCCCATATTTATTAAGGATATCCACAACTCCAGGCTAGTTGCTCAACATAATGCATCTGAAATTATCCAAGTGCAACTAACAGTGGGCAAGACTGCACTACAGGTTGTAACTTGTTACAGATCCCCCACCATGCCCTAGGATTCACACTCTTCATTTCTTAAGATACTGGAAAATATTAAGGTACAACCCAATACCTTAATTATGGGTGATTTCAACTACCCCACCACCAACTGGGAAAACTACTCATGTACCAGCTCATTCACTCAACGTTTACTGGAATTCATAAATTCCAATGCCTTGGATCAGCTTGTCCACACCCCCACCAGGGGCAGCAATATCCTAGACCAGGTCATTATCAATATGGGTAATCGGTGTTCCATGCCAGAGGTCAACTCCTCGCTGGTCAGATCCAATCACAAGCTAATTACCCTAGATATCCATATCCGACCCCCACCCCCTATTAATGAAACAACCATCAAAAACTACACCAAAGCCATCTTCATGCTTCTTAAGACACAAGTGGCAAGCTTCATGACACCCATGCAGATTGAAAATAGAGGTACGACTACTGAATCTTACACAAATGCACTGTATGAGCACATACACAAGTGCATGGATCATGCCATCCCGAATAGAACTAAGATGCTATCCTCCATAAAAAGGAAGCCAGGCTGGTGGTCCCCTGCCATAAACAAACTTTACAACAGAAGGAAGAAGCTGTTGCAAAAAAAGTGTAAAATCCCAAGATTGGAGGAACTCCCTGGCCAGCGTCAGCAAGAAGCTGAGATCCCTCATAAAATCCTCCAAAGCCAATTATGAAAATAAAATCACCACTAATTCCAAAGACAACCACAAAGCATTCTACAGCTATGTCAAGACTCTCAATGGCAACACTCAGATCTGCTCTGAGCTACAGCACAATGGCACTAAATATACAGAACCCACTGATATTGCCAACATCCTGGCAGATAGGTTCAGTGCTAACTTTACCCCCCTCTCACCCTCCAAAGGGCCCATCTTAATACTGGAAGAATGCAAAGCCCCTGTAATCACGAATGAACAAGTAAAGACCGCAATCTTCAAAGCCAAGAACACAGCATCCATGGGACCAGACAACATCCCAGGCTGCATACTGCACGAACTACAGAAGGAACTGGCACCCCACCTAAGTACCATGTTCAATCATAGCCTCACCTCAGGCTATGTGCCTACTGAATGGTGCTCAGCGACGGTTATCCCACTCCACAAAGGGGGTGCCAGCACAGACCCTGGAAACTTCCACTCCATTAGCCTGACGAGCCTGATCTGCAAGGCCATGGAACGTATCATCTTGGAGCTTATAAACAAAGACATAGGTAACCTCCAAACCCTGGACCCCACTCAGTTTGGGTTTGTAAAATGTAGATCGTGTCTACTAAACCTGATTGACTTATTTGAAGCAGTCACTTGAACCATAGACAAGGGCAAGGTAGTGCACACAGCCTATCTTAACCTCGCCAAGGCTTTCGATACCATCCCCCATACTGGAATTATAGATAAATTCACTAAACTGGGCATAAATCCCTATGTCACAAGATGGGTGGCCAACTGGCTCACTGACAGAACCCACAAAGTAAAAGCAGTCAACTCCAAGTCCGACTTCAGACCAACGATGAGTGGAGTACCACAGGGTTCGGTCCTGGGTCCTCTCCTGTTCGGCATCTACTTCTCTGAAGTGCAGGCCAATGCAGAAGGTCTTTGGCTAACAAAGTTCACAGATGACTGCAAACTGGGAGCCATAATAGAATCACCTAATGATGTAGACATTCTACAAAAGGGGTTCACAGAGACAGATGCTTGGTGTCAAAGTCATGGCTTCAAGCTCAATGCCAAGAGGTGCATTGTCATCCCCTTTGGGAAAAACTCAGTACCCATGAACTACCACATAAGTGGTAGCTCATTAAACACTGAAAGTGTGATAAGAGACCTCGAGACACAGGTGGACAGTAGTCTCTCCTCTGATAACCACAATGCCACAGTAGTCAGGAAAGCCTTCTACATGGCACACCTCATCACAAAAGGGTTCACCTCTAGAAAAAAGAAGGTTATTGTTCCTCTCTACTCATCCCTCATCAGACCCATTATAGAGTACAATGCCCCATTTGGCATGTATCTCACAAGACACCTACAACAATTGTAAAGGCCACAGAAATAACTCAGTAAAAGGATTACCAGCCTCAAACAGATGCCATACACACATCTTCTCAAAAAACTCCAGCTCTACTCCTTAGCATATCACCTACTCAGAGGTGATCTCTGCCTAACATGCAAAGCTATGTGAAACCCAGAGCTGTTGGACATACTACACTTAAAGAAATCCCAATCTCTCTGAACCACACACACTCCAGGGACCTAAACTTTGTCACCACAATAACCAGAACATGCTGGAGGGATAGATTCCTGTCCCAGAGACTTCCCATACTCCGGAACAAACTGCCGATTCATGTCAAGCAAAGCTCCTCATTGGCCCTCTTCAATAAAAATCTTGATGACTGTATTGAAATAGAAAATTCACCTTGGGGATCACTTATATGGCACTGCTTAACAGGGGCACAGGAAAATAATTTTCTTTGGTGACGAAAGCCAGGGAACCTGTTTGGTTAGGCTTATATAGGCCCCCGGGCCAATAGCCTAGTACCTACCTATGAACCTATGAACCTATGAACTTCACTTTTCAAGTTGATGCCTGAATACTGTCAGCTCTCATGGTGTATTGCAAAACCTATATGCTGGTATACAAATACTGCACACATTGTGAAAATCATATACACATCATATACACACAATGTGCACATTGTGAAAATCATATACTCATCATATACACATATTGTGCACATTTTGAAATTCGTATACACATTATATACACATACTGTGCACATTCTGAAAATCATATACACATCATATACAGATACTGTGCACATTGTGAAAATCATATACACATACTATGTACATTGTGAAAATCATAAACACGTGCTGTTTACATTGTGAAAATTATATACCCATATTATGCACATTGTGGAAATCATATGCACATGCTGTACATATTGTAAAAATCATATACACATACTGTGCATATCGTGAAAAATCATATACGCATGCTCTGCACATTGTGAAAATCATATACACATGCTGTGCATATTGTGAAAACTATATACACATATTGTCTTCATTATGAAAATCATATATACATTCTGTGCACATTGTGAAAATCATATATACATACTGTGCATGTTGTGAAAATCATATACATATAGTGTGCACATTGTGAAAATCATATACACTTGCTCTGCACATTCTGAAAATCATATACACAGCTGTAGACATTGTGAAAATCATATATGCATGCTGTACAGATAGTGAGAATCATATACACATGCTGTGCACACTGTGAAAATCATACATCCATGCTGTGCATACTATGAAAATCATATATATCATATATACATACTGTGCACATTGTGAAAATCCTGTGCACCTTCTGAAAATCATATACACATACTGTGCGGTTTATGAAAATCATATACTCATATTATGCACCTTGTGTAAATCACACATCATGTTGTGCACCTTGTAAAAATCATATACACTTACTGTGAACTTCGTGAAACTCCTATATGCATGTTGTGCACCTTGTGAAAATCATATATGCATGCTGTGCACCTTGTGAAAATCACATTCACATGCTGTGCACCTTGTGAAAATCATATATGCATGCTGTTCACCTTGTGGATATCCTATATGCATGCTATCCACTTTATGAAAATTATATATGTATGCTGTGCACCTTATGAAATTCAAATACGCATGATGTGCACATTGCGAAAATCATATACGCATGCTTTGCACCTTGTAAAAATCACACACACATGCTGCACATATTGTGTAAATCACATACACATGCTGTATACATTGTGAAAATCATATATGTATGCTGTGCACATTGTGAAAATCATATACACATACTCTGCACTGTGTAAAAATCATACATGCATACTGTGTGCATTGTACAAATCATAGGTTCATAGGTGTGTACTAGGCTAATGGCCATGGAGCCTATATAAGCCTAGCCCAAGAAGATTCCCTGGCATAATGCTGCCCAAAGTTCGTTTCCAATGCCCCTGTCAAGCAAGGTCACTGAAGTGGTCCCTGGGGTGAACTTCCTATTTCCCATCCACTTGTCAAGATTTCTCTTAAAGAGGGCCAGTGAAGTGCTCTGCTTGATGTGAATGGGAAGTTTGTTCCAGAGTATGGGATATCTCTGGGTTAGGAACCTGTCCCTCCATGTTCTGTTTATTGTGGTAATGAGGTTTAGGTCCCTTGAGCATGTGGCACGGAGGGATTGGGATTTCTTTGTGTAGCATATCTAGCAGCTCTGGGTCAGACATGGCTTTGTAGGTCAAGCAGAGATCACCTCTAAGTAGGCAATAAGAGATAGAGTATAGCTGGAGTTTTTTGAGTCTGTCCATATAGGGCATGTGTCTAAGGCTTAAGATCCTCTTAGTGAGGTATTTTTGTGGCCTTTCCAGTTGTTGTAGGGGTCTGGTGAGGTACATACCAAATGGGGTATTGTATTCTATAATAAGTCTAATGGGGGATGAGTAGAGAGGGATTATGACCTCTTTCTTCCTGGATAAGACACCTTTTGTAATGCGATGTGCCACATAGAAGCACTTTCTGACTACAGTGGCAATGTGGTTATCAAAGGAGAGGTTGCATTCAACCTGTGTCCCCAGGTCTCTTATCACACCTTCGGTGTTTAGTGGACTACTGTCTATGTGGTAGTTCATGGGCACCAAATGTTTCCAAAAGGGAATGGCAATGCACTTTTTGGCATTGAGCTTAAGGTCATGGTTCTTGCACCAGTCATTGGTGTCAGTGAGGCCTTTTTGTAGAATGTCTACATCAGTTGGAGAATCAATAATGGCTCCCAGTTTGCAATCATCTGCAAACTTGGTCAGCCAGAGTTGCTTTGTGTTGGCTTGAACTTCAGAGATGTAGATGCCAAACAGGAGAGGACCTAGGACCAATACCTGTGGGACATCACTTAACACTCATCGGTAGTCAGATTTGGAGTCTGCTACTTTCACAGTGTGGATTCTATCAGTGAGCCAGTTGGCAACCCATCTTATGACATAGGGGTTTATGCCTAGTTTAGTGAGTCTATCTATGATTCCTGAGTGAGGGATGGTCTCGAAGGTCTTGGCAAGATCTAGGTAGGCTGTGTGAACTACCTTGCCCTGAGCCACACCTCTGGTGACAGACTTGAAGAAGTCTATTAGGTTGAGCAGGCATGATCTACCTTTCACAAACCCAAACTGCGTGGGGTCCAGAGTTTGCAGATTCACTATGCCCTTATATATCAGACTTGCCAGACTAATGGGGCGGTAGTTCCCAATGTCTGTAGTCACTCCCCCTTTGTGGAGTGGGATGACCATAGCAGTGCACCATTTGGTAGTAACAAAGCCTGAAATGAGGCTGTGATTGAACAGAGTACTTAGCTGTGGTGCCAGTTTACTTTGTAATTCATGTAGAACACAGCCAGGGATATTATCAGGTCCCATGGAAGCTGTATTCTTGGCTTTGGACAGTGCGTTTTTTACCTGTGTAGGGTGATAATAGGGACTTGGCATTCCTCAAGTATTGTGATAGGCCCTTTAGGGGGTAAAAGGGGGTTAAGTTCGCACTGAACCTGTCGGCAATATGTTGGCAATATCAGTTGGTTTTGTATCTGTATTGCCATTGTGCTGTAACTCAGAGCAAATCTGAGTATTGCCATGTAGATTCTTGACATAACTATTGAATGCCTTGTGGTTGTCTTTAGAATCTGCAGCAATTTTGTTTTCATAGCTAGCTTTAGAGGATTTGATGTGGGATCTCAGTTTTTTGCTGAGGCTAACAAGGGAGTTTTTCCAGTCTTGGGAATTCACCCTTTTCTGCAACATTTTTTTCCATCCGTTGTACAGTTTGTTTATGGTGAGGGACCACCAGATTGGCTTCCTTTTTTTGGAGGAGAGCATTTTGGTTCTGTTTGGCATGGCCCATTCCATGCACTTGTGTATGTGTTCATACAGTGCATTGGTGTATGATTCACCAGTCATGCACCTATTTTCCATTTGCATGGGTGTCATGAAGTTAGCCACCTCTGTTTTTAGAAGCCCAAAATTGGCTTTGGAGAAGTTTTTTATGGTGGTTTCCTTTGGGGGGTGAGGGTGGGATTTGGATATCCATGGTGATTAGCTTGTGGTCAGATCTGACCTGGGAGGAGTTGATTACTGGTGTAGAGCAACGGTCGCCCAGGTTAGTAATGACAAGTTCAAGGATGCTTCTACCCCTGGTGGGGATAAGAATGAGTTGGTTCAAGTTCACATACTGTGCACATTTTGAAAATTATGTACACATACTGAGCACATTGTGAAAATCATATACACATACCATGCACATTGCAAAAATCACATACACATGCTGTGCCTGTTGCGAAAATCATATACTCATATTGTGCACCTTGTGTAAATCACACATGCATGCTGTGCACCTTGTGAAAATCATATATGTATAATATGTACCTTGTGAAAATGAAATACACATGCTGTGCACCTTGTAAAAATCATATACACTTACTCTGTACTTTGTGAAACTCCTATATGCATACTGTGCACCTTGTGAAAATCATATATGCATGCTGTGCACATTGTGAAAATCATATACAGATGCTCTGCACATTGTGCGAAATCATATCTGCCTGGGAGGACATGACTGACAGACCATGATGCTTTGCCAGAGATGGCCTTCATCTGTCTCCCGAGGCTTCAGGCTTGTGGCAAAGTCATGAGCAGAAAATTACCAACTTGAAATATTCTTCATGCTAAATTTAAAGGTCATGCTGCTAAATGCTAGGTGTCTTAGCATAAAACTGCACTCATTGCAAGCATTCTTCACCCTGGAAGATTCTGATATTTGTGCAGTCACTGAAACCTATGTCAAAGCTGCAGAGAGCACACCAACCTTACCAGGTTACTCATCCTACCATACTCTCAGACCCCAAACAGAAGGCTACAAAGTCAAAGGAGGTGGAGTTTCAATATTTATCAAAGACATACATACCTCCAGGCTGGTCAAATGGTATGACTCACAGGAGACACTCCAAGTACAGTTAACTGTTGACAAAACACCTATTCAAATCATAGCTAGCTACAGACCCCCAACCATGACTCAGGATGCCCACTCCACCTATCTGCACCTACTTGAATCCATCAAGATTCAACCCTCTACCCTGATCCTGAGTCACTTTAACTACCCACCATAGAGTGGAAGACCTATTCTAGCCCAAACATGAACACCCAGAGATTCCTTGACTTCATCAATGCCAATGCATTGGATCAGCTGGTCGACACCCCTGTGAGAGGTGAAAATATCCAGGACTTGGTCCTAATCAACATGAGTAGCCACTGTAGCATCCCTACAGTGTCATCCTCATTGGTAAGATCCAACCATAAAGTGATCACTTTTGAAGTCACCATCTCCCCTGATCCCCCTCCCTTTGTCAGGGTCAAACAAAAAAACTTTTCCAAAGCTGACTACAATCTCCTCAGAGCACGTATAAGCAGCCTCACAGCCACCGTCCCTTCAGCTGGAACTACCACTAATGTCCAAGCCAACACCAAAAATCTGTATGAGCACCTACATAGCTGTATGACTCAGCAATACCTGACAGGACCAAATCATCTTCCTCAAGGAAGAGTAAACCTGTCTGGTGGACAGCAGCAATAAACTCTGTCTCCCTCTCTCTCTCTCTCTCTTTTGGCTTTTCCCGGTTAGGGGTCACCACAGCAGATCACCTTGTCCACTCATGATTGACAGTGGAGTTTTTATGGTGTCGAGTTGCCAGCCTGGCACCCAACCTTCCACAGAAGGCACACACACGCACGCACTCACACCTAGGGTCAATTTTAGCATGTCCAATCCACTTGCAGCATGGCTTTGGGGATGTGGGAGGAAACCTGAGTACCCGGAGGAAACCCATATGACCACAGGGAGGACATGCAGACTCTGCACAGAAGACACCCCAGCCAAAGATCAAACCAGAGAGCCTCTTGCTGTGAGGCGACAACTCTAACCGCTGCACCACCACAGCCGTCCCCGGACAACAGCAATAAAAAAAACTCTGTAATAAAAGGAACAGATTGCTGTCCAGGACCAAGAAGGAGCAGGTGTCAAGTTGGAAACAATCTCTTCTTTGTCTGAATAAGCAAATAAGGTCACTGGTGAAATCCTCTAAGGCTAACTTTGAGTCCAAATTGGCCACATCCACTAAGGACAATCATAAGGCCTTCTTCACATATGTCTGCAATCTCAAAGGTAACACCCAAATCTGCTCTGAACTGCTGGTCAATAACACCATATACACAAATGCCATAGATACAGCCAACCTGATGGAAGACAGGTTCAGTGAAAACTTCACCCCCCCATCCCACCATCAGTATTCCCAGCCTCTGCCCCCCCTCCCCTCATCACCAGGGAGCAGGCCTTCAATGCCCTCTCAAAAAAGGCAAAAAATACAGTGTCTATGGGATCCGATAACATCCCTGGCTTTATTCTACATGAACTCAGGCATGAGCACTCAGCTCCAGTAGGCAGCCTATTCAACCAAAGCCTGAACACCAGCTTCATCCCAGCTGAATGGAGGATAACCACTGTCATCTCTCTACACAAAGGTGGAGCATCCACTGACCCAGGCAATTATATGCCCATTAGCCTAACTAGCCTGATCTGCAAGGCCATGGAACACATTATCAGGACCTTATAAATAAGGACATTGGCAACCTCCAAACGCTTGACCCCACACAGTTTGGTTTTGTCAAAGGGAGATCATGCTTGTTAAACTTGGTTGATTTCTTCAAAACAGTCACCCAAGCTATGGACAAGGGGAAGAAAGTGCATACCCCCAACTTTGACTTAGCCAAAGCCTTTGACACCATTCCCCATTTGGGCATAATAGATAAACTCTACCAGCTAGGCATCAACCCCTATGTTACCAGATAGGTAGCTATCTGTCTCACTGATAGAACCCACTCAGTCAAAGTAGGGGAAGACACCTCTAGTAGTGGATCCGTAATGAGTGGTGTACCCCAAGGATCAGTCTTGGGGCCTCTACTGTTTGGGTTATATTTTTCTGAGGTGCAAGTCAAAACCAGTGGTCTGTAGCTGACCAAGTTTTCAGATTACTGCAAGCTGGATGCTGTCGTAAATTCCCCTAGTGATGTAAACATCCTCCAAAGACGGCCTTACCCAAACTAATGATGGTACCAGAAGTATGGCCTCAAAATGAATGCCAAGAAATGCATCATTATCCCCTTTGGGGAAATTGTCATCCCCACTACTTGTGACATTAAATACTATGTACTAAGCATGCAATCACTCATGAGGGACATGGGCTCCCAGGTTGATAGCAACCTGACTTTTGACCACCATGTTGCCTCCATTGTACAGAAGGCTCTCTACATGGTCCACCTCATAAATCAGAGTATTTCATCCAGGAACAAGTAGGTCATAACATCCCTGTACTCCTCCCTTATCAGACCCATTATCGAGTACAATGCCCCCTTGGCATGTACCTTGCCAAGCACATGCAGCAACTGGAGAAACCACAGAGGTTCCTGACCAGGAAAATCCAGGGTCTCAAACACCTGTCCTATACAGATAGGCTAAAAGCCCTGTCCATCTACTGAGTCTTATACAGACTGCTCAGAGGTGACCGCTGTCTGGCATACAAGGCCATCTCAGACCCAGCCTTGATAGAGTTGCTGCATAACCATAAGTCAAAGTCCACTTATGCAACCCACATGCAAGGACTCAACCTGGTCTGTGACATTAATAGAACTTATTGGATGGACAGATTTATGTCCCAAAGACTCCTCCATCTGTGGAATAGACTCCCTCTCGATGTCAAGCCTCTCTAGACATCTTTAAGAGGAATTTGGATGACTGGATGGGAAACAGAAAATAAACCCGTGGGATCTCACTTGGACAGGGGAAACAGGTGCTGACTTTGTGGAAACATGAGCAAAATTCTTGGCTAGGCTTATAAGGCCTCTGGCCCAATAGTCTAGTATCACCCTATGAACCTATATGCACATTGTAAAAATCATTTATGTGTGGTGCACACATTGTGAGAATCATATATGCATACTGTGCACATTGTAAAAATCATATATACATTATTTGCATATTGTGAAAATCATATACACATATATGCACCTTGGGAAATCATACACATACTGTGAGTATAGTGAAGATCATATACACATACTGAGCATATTATGAAAATCATATGCACATGCTATGCATGTTGTGAAAGCTGTCTGGTGATGTTTTGAACTAAATATACCATATTGAGAATTTAACTAGCTGTGTTTCCTGCTGGCAGAATTCTTAAGAAAATTTTGTTGTGCTTTAAGGGTTTATTATTTCAACTATTGAAGCCTTATCTTAAAAAAAAAGTAATACAAGTTATAAATAAGGACGTGGCACTGTGCCCTAGAAGGCAGACAACTAGAGTCAGAGCAAGGCTGCAACTAAACCAGTTGTCAAACCAGCAAATAATCAACAGGTACTGCCTAGACAGACAAATGGTGTAGGCTGCCTGCAACGTGTCCCCTGCACATGTCTGCGTGAACCCCATGAGGAAACCCCATACCCCATGAAACCAAAGTGTGTCCAAGCTTGGGTGTACTTGCATCTTGGGGAATTCCAGAGAAACATGATGGATGCTGTGGGAGTGTCATAGATAACTGCCAGTCCTATCCTTGCAAAATTTCTGGCATCAATGTGCAGGAATTTGGATGACAACAGCTACTTTCCATCTACCCCCATGGAACGGAGATCTTTAATGTACCAGGTCTACAACATCACAAGTTGCCCCCATGTACTTGTTGTAACAGATTGCACACACATCCCTATCAAGATCCTAGGACATCTTGAAGCAGACCAATATATAAACGGAAAAGGTTGCCTATCCCTGAACTCCCAGTTTATGTGTGCAGCAGGTGGCAGCATAACAAGCCTCATGGTAAGACACCCTGGGAATGTCCATAATGCTATCATATGGAGGGAAAGTTGACTGAGTGCTGCATTCCAGTGAGGTGAAGTACCTGAGGGACTACTACTGGGTAGGTACAGGAACACAGCTAGGATGTAAGTTAAGGATATCACTCCCAACAATATCCATGCTGACAGCATATGTCCTTAGTCCCCACAACAGGTGACTGTGGTTATCCAATTGAGCCATGGTTAATGACCCTGTAGTGTGAACCATCCAACTCTGCAGAGGAGGCCTGCAATACAGTGCACGTAACAACCAGAAATACCATAGAGTGTGTTTTCAGTGTACTAAAAGCTAGGTTCATATGTCTGGACAAATCTCGGGTTGCACTGCAATACACACTTGAGAAGGCAGCAGGGATGATAACAGTGAGTGTAATGCTGCACAACATGCTAACTAGAGTACATAGCAGTCTTCCAACTGCAGGTGTGGGTGAACTACCCCAAGGACCTCAGATGTCTGAAGATTACAACCCACAGGTATCAGAGGAGGAGCAGAAGGACATAGGGGGCAGAAGACACAGGTGTAGGCAATGAAGGGTGTGACCACAATTGCAGGGCCAGGCAACACATAAATGTCGAAGTCCTAAAATAGCAAAGAGCGAAAAAAGCAAATCCAGAATGTCGAACGTCCTTTTTTTGGCCAGCAGGGTGATTGTGGGGATGACAAAATAAATCCTTTTCCCCACTGTAGTGCAGTCTCAGAGTTGGTATATTTAAGTAGGGGGGTGTGGGAGGTGCAGGGGGGCTTGCCCCCTGCAAAAACATTTTAAAAAGTGTTTCACTTGAGGTTTGTCACGTTGGGTTTACCTTACCTGTATGGCGCTGTTGCTTCTGGGAATATGTTCGATGTTGTGTTTTTCACATTTTTTGTCCTTTGCTGTTTTTGGATTTTGACATTTATGTGTCGATGAATGTGGATTCATGAAAGTAAGCTTTTGGGATTTTACTATAGATCCTTTGTTGTCTGTTACAATAACTACCCTATATGTTTGGGACTAAAATTTATGGTATTTTGGGGAACTATAGTAGATACAGAGACTTATAAATGAGAAAATGAGAGCCTTTGTTACAATACAATATATTTCATTTGTTTTTAACTGTTTGCTGTTTTATTTCCCTGCCTCTCTGTGAAGACTCTTCACTGATATTGTTGCCATAATGTTGCTTTAATAATTATGTTCCCCATCCCCTGTTCTGCTGTTGAAATGTGATGTTATTTGTGGTAATAGACATATGAAAAGTTTATCTTTTCTCCCTTTCAGTGACCTGATATGTTTTGAAATAATTCATTTGATATTTATTTTAAAAATGTAAATATTTATGGAGAGGCTTTAATTTATTTTGTTTTTCTCTCTATTTTCCTCTTTGCTCTTGGTTGTGAAGGAATGGAGGATTTTTTATAAAACTATACATTCGTGGTAGTCTAGTGGTTTACTGGGTATGGGAGATAGAATTTGTTGTTTTTTAACATTTTATACTGCTTTTCTTCCTCCCTTATGTCTTTCTTGTTGGTTTTATGTTTCCCAGTTTTCCCACGAGCTAATCAACAGTTTTCTCAGTGAAAAGCTATAAATATTTTCCCTCCACAAGCTTGTGCATCTGATCTGTTAAACAACCTTGGTTTGTCCTCGAATTGCAGCTGCTACAATGGAGAGCAAGAAAAAAGTGTTGTTTCCATGGAATCATTTATAGACTGTACTTTATGCTGAGAAGCTTCATAAAAGCTGAATAACAGAATAGACAGTTTCTAATGCCAACTACAGCTAAACTGAAAAACTGCACCTAAATAACATATATAATATATCTGCTATATTTAAGCATTTATGAATGTTCATAAACAAATCACTTTTGACACATTTAAACATTTACATTTTGTACACTTGTCTTCATAATTCTATTGTGGTTGTGTAAATTTTATATTGATTGGTATGACAAGCGTATAGCATACATAGCAATGTTGTTGAAATGAAGGGTTTAGTGTGGATTGGTGTGTCCGTGGTGGTCTAGTGGTTTGCTGGGTTTGAGAGATGGAGTTTCTCGGCATTGTGCTATTTCGTATTGGCTTTTTCCTCTCTGTTGCCTTTTTGTTTTGTCTGCTTTTGTGTTTCCTGGTCCTGCCACTAGATAAGCTATAGCTTACAAAAATAAAACAAAAAAAAAGAAGAAAATAGCTGCAAAAGTTTTCCCTCCTCGGTCTTGTGCATCCGAACTGCTGAATGGTTCTGTTGCCTATTTATTTTGTGACTGCCTCAACAGAGAGCAAGAAAAAAGTGTCATTTCCATGGAGCTGTTTGTGGTCTGAACTTTGTGCTGAGAACCTTTGCAGAGCTGGATAATAGCTTGAACAGACGTTCTCTGATGCCATCTATAGGTCAAATGAATGAACTGTAGCTAAGTAACATAATATAATTGTTATATTTAAAGCATTTATGAGGGTGTATAAGCAGAGCATTTCTGATACATTTATACCCCTATGTTTCTACACTTTTACTTATAATTCTATTTTATTTAATTTAAGTCTCTTTTGATTAGTACAACAAACATAAGGCATATATAGCAACACCATTAAAATATTTATGAAAGAAGAAAGGAAAAAGAAGGAAATTAACATATATAAAGCTTTTCATGACACCTAAGCAGTAGTTAGCAGTAGTAGTCTCAGATGCAGATGTTTACAATATAAACTTGTATTTTGATATATTCTGACAAATCTAGAAGTTCTTTCAGATTACTAAAGTTCTTAAAGTTAAGAAAGAGAATCCATTCCTTTTTTGATAATACTGAGCACTTTTACTGGAATCTCATACTACAGTAGGAAACTAAAATCTAATATCTTCTGTACTTTTTTATCAGATACATGGAGATGGGGACATAGTGTTGTTAGATATTGGCACAATACATAAAGAGACAGGGGATTAGTCTACTTATTGATTATTATAGCAGTCCATTACATATAAATTAGTTATGACTTTTGCATTATTATGTAATACGACTGGTATTTATGATATGTTGAATTCATTTGACAAAAGTTAAAATGAAACAGTTACATTTGATTTACTTTAATTTTTTTTCTTGTATTGGTATATATAATTCTAATGGATGTTTATTAAATTATGCAACAACTTATATTTAGACAGAGAAGAGATGAATGTTATTGCTAGCTTGATGGTCAGTTTGGCTGACAGATGTCACTCAAATTAGGAGTTTTTAACTCCGGGGGTTTTGAAAGAGTCTAAGTTATTAGTAAATGTTATACATTTCTGTTAATAGTTATTATGATGTTCACCAAATCTTACAAAACTCAATTTGATGTAAACATATGTCAATAGATAAAAGTTTTTCATGTTTTATGTGTAAATTATAATTGTATTCCTAATAGTTAATTTCTATTCACTTATAAAATATGGGAAAAAGGAGTGCTATTCAACAACAGATTTTCAGAACATTAATGTTCCATGACATCATTAAAGTGCATATAATTAAACATCAATGGATTAAATAATCCTAATAAGAGAAGATCTTTGAACAAATATCTTCTTCTTCTTTCAGCTTTTCCCAGTTAAGGGTCGCTACAGTGGATCACCTGTCCACTCATGATTGGCAGTGGAGTTTTATGGTGTTGAATTGCCAGCCCGCACCCAACCTTCCACAGATGGCACACACACACACACACACACACACACACACACACACACACACACACACACACACACACACACACACACACACACACACACACACACACACACACACACACACACACACTCACACCTAGGGCTAATTTAGAGTGTCCAATCCACCTACAGCATGTCTTTGGGATGTGGGAGGAAACCGGAGCACCAGGAGGAAACCCATGCGACCACAGTGAGGACATGCAGACTCCACACAGAAGCTTTGCACAAATATCTTAAATTGCATAATTTTTAATTAATATTTCTCCAAGAAACTCATTTACTTACTGAAGATGTCACAAAATTGGAGTCCAAATCTTACAACTTTTGATTAGCTCAGAATATACACAAAAAAAGGGTGGTGGCCATACTATGGAAAAATACATTACCAATGCCTAAAATAATTGACATCTATAAAGATAACAAGGAGATGTTATCTTCAGTTATTATAGAATTTAATAATGAAATTTTGACATTAATAAATATGTACTGGATTCCTGGCATTGGACCTACAACAGTGAAACAACATATAGAACATATAGTTCAGTTTTCTAAGGGTAGTATTGTTCTTGCTGGAGATTTCTACTGTATTTCTGACATAAAAGACTCTAGTACCAGTAATAAAAGGAAAATTCCAACTATAGTTAAATTATTGAATGCATTTTCAGATTCATACATGATGAAAGATATTAATATTCTTTATTGCATCTTATGTAATAGTTACTATGTCTTTGTGGAGCTTTTCTCCCCGGGCCTCTGCTGAAAATGGAAATATATCCAGTTAGACTAGCCCGGTTAACAAATGTAAAATAAAATAAAAATAATAAAATAACTTTACTGACGCTAAGTCACTGTTCTATACATTGTACTCACATAGACATAATTCATATTCAAGAATAGATAGGGTATTAATTTCCAATAACTTAACTGATTTCTTATCAAACTCAAAAGTGATTTCTTGTCCCCTTTCGGACCATAATTCCATAACACTGGATTTTATACTAAACTCCACATTTAATGTTCAAATTAAAAGGATACCAGCCTACATACTTAAACTCAAATATTTTACTGATTTTTTCAATACAGAAGTACAAAATATTATTGAACTTAAGAGTAGACAGGGAACTTCTGAAGTATACATTTGGGATGCTCTAAAAGCTTACCTATATGGTAAAATTATTGATTGGTATAAAAAGAAAATAATTTCATGGGATAAAGACCTTCAACATATGCAAACGAAGTTAGATACTTTAAGGTTTGATGCTTCAAAGAATCCAGATAAGAAAGACAGAATGAATGAAATAAATACCTTAAACAATAAATACATGGACATTTTAAACCATAAAGTTATGATAAATCTTGAAAAATATAAACTTATTACTTTTTCTGTAAACCCTAGATCCATGAATATACTAGCTAACAAAACTAAAAGATTAAATAAACTTCACCATATTAAAGAAATCTATTCTCCAACAAAAAATGATGTCCGATTTAACAAATATATTAAGTAAGTATAGAGATTTTTTTAAAATTAAACCAACCCAATGATAGCATTAATAGTACAAAAGATATTCAATCTTTTATACATAATAATATAAAAAAACAGACTATCTGAAGCACAAATAAAAATAATAGATAAACAAATATCTTTTAAAGAAGTAAAAGATCAAATAACCAAACTTAAACAACATAAAGCTCCTGGTAATGATGGTATAATTTCTGAAATCTATAAGGTTTTGCCTGCTAAAGCATTAACTCTACTACATACAATACTCAATATATCTCAAAACAACAGCATCATACCTCCCTCTTGGAAGTACACATTTATTTCCCCATACTAAAACCTGATAAAAATCCTGTAAAATGTGTTTCATATAGACCAATTTTGTTATTAAACACAGACTATAATATGTTCATGTTTATTTATGTTGATAGACTTAAACATGTTTTACCATCCCTGGTAGATATGGATCAGACAGGTTTTATAAGTAATAGAACTTCTTATGATAACATCAAAAGAACAATAACTTTAATTGAATCAGTAAAAGCCTTAAAGAATCATTTGACTCATGTTAGTTTAGATATTAACTGTGCCTTCAACTCAGTTAATTGGAACTATCTTTTTATCTTACTGAAGGACTTAAACTTTTTTAACATCTTTATTAACCTTATAACTCAATTATATAATGAAAAATAACAAATAACATATTTAGGTATAATTATAGCAACCAATATTAAAGACATTTTACACCTAAATTATAGTAAAAGTATAACTATCATAGAGGCTCTAATTAGTAAGTGGAACAAGATTTTACTTACAATGGATGAAAAACTTACCATTATAAAGATGATCTTGCTTCCAAAGATTTTATACATAATACAATCTATCTCTATTCCCCCTATAGGCTCTTTTATTAAAAAAAATAACACACTGATTAAGAACTTTTTATGGCATCCAATAAAGCCTAGAATTGCATTGTCTTATCATATGTATAGCTGGGAAAATGGAGGTATATATTTACCAAATCTAGAACTTTATTCAGTTTTGTCAGTTATTAAAACAATTGTTTATCTTATAGATGGAGAGTATTTTGCAAAATGGAAGGAAATTATGTTAAATTTATCCCAAAATACCAAAAACAAAAATAACAAACATCTACCACAGTTAATAAATAATTCATTTATATGGAATTTAAGAGAGTGTTTTTTCAATTATTCCATTTAAATGCTTAAATCTACCTATATAATTTTAATTCTAAGGGCCTTTAAAAACTATATATTTAGGTTTAGAATCTTTGAAAATTGGCTGTTCTTCATCTTCCCTATTGCCTGTACACAAGGTATAATTTTATCTGCAGATCATTCTAAAATGTTGTTATTTAAACAAAAAGAATTGATGTTTTGGCATCAAATGTTAAATAAAAATGAGATAAAATCTATTAATGTGCTTATAGATGAATATAACCTTAACTCTCTACTTTGGTCAGATTTGCAAGAGTTTAGAAAATATATTCTAGATAAGCTAATTTTAATCCCCTTAAATGCCAAAAATTCAATATCCAAACTTATTCAGTATCTGATTTTTTACACTTATAATACTTTACCAGTTAAAAATAGTATATCATATATTTATAAAACAATTAAACAAGATCTAGATGTATATTCAGATAACTATTGGAATTCATTTTCAGTAATCAATAGTTTTAGTCCCTCAAAAAAAAAGACAAAGTTAATTTCCTTCAGTCAGCCGGCAAAACCACTTCATCCATTAAATGGAGAATCTTCACATGGAGATTTTTACATATATCTTTCATCACACCTCAGAAAATGAGTAAGCTAACTAAACAAGATGTTGCTTGCTGGAGATGTAATGCAGTAATAAATGCTGATTGGAATCATATATTTTATGACTGTGTATTATTAAAGACATTTTGGGAAGAAGTTAATACTTTTTTACAGGCAATTTTTACAGACAATGTTATGCTTACAAAGTCATTTGTATTATTCAATACACCTGTCCCAGACTGTATAAATAAAAACAAATATTCTTTGCTCTGTTCTATACTATCCATTACCAGGAAAATAATTACAAGAAATTGGAATTCCTCATCATTTCCCTCATTTAAAGAGTTTAAAGGTCTTCTCTTAGAAATATCTATGTTACAAATATTAACTATCAAATCTAAATCTACAAGGAATACAAAATGATATCACAAATGGGAACATGTACATGAATTATTAGTTAAAGAACTGGATAAATGATTAATGCGATAATCTTTCCTTTTCTTTAATCTTCTATTCTATGTTTTCATTTTTCTTCTGCCAAACTAAAATTAATCGATCCTGTTGTTCGACATATATAGTGAACATCATTGTACATAGTTTACTGTGCTATTACAGTTATTGTATTATTATTTTTTCTTTTTTAAATATTATATTTTAAAAATTTTAAGTTACTAAATTTTTTGAAAATATCTGTTCATTATATTAATGTTTTCAATAAAGCTGTTTTAAAAAAGAGCATATACAAAAATCAACAGCTCAGGGAATAACTGACATGGGTATGCATACAGACTCAGATTCTTGTATCTATTGATGGCACATAATAAAGGACACTCATCAGTGCTGCACATTCCTATTTCGATGCTACAAAAATATGCAAACAGATAAACAATGCAGGATATAATGGTCAACTGTTAATATCACAAGCAAAAGATATTAATGCAAAATATGGATAAAATAATGTCATAAATGGAGTCAGCTATGTTTGGTAAAACCATTGGAATCCCGTAGCATCAGACTTGTCAATGAACACAGACAGATGGCATTGTCAGTGTTCTACACGGCAATCATCATTGCCATGGGGTGAGAATGACTCTACCAAACAGAGAGGGTCAACTGTCTGTGTTATTCTAATGGAGTCTAGGACGTCCATGATGATGGCTCACACTGTAGTCTGATCTTCTCCTACCACATATGGAAACACTTGGCATAGTTTGTTCCACAAAGGAGATTGATGGACTAATGCCAGCTTGTGGAAATAAAGGAACAGGACTGCAACTTGACTGTCTCGTCATGACTGCCAGACCCACAGCAGATGGACCAGCAGCAGATGTGTCTGCATGCTGGAGCATAAATATTGATGCCTGATGAGCAAGGTTGGTTTTGCTGAGATACAGCTTGCCTCTCCCTTGTGGCAATCAGCTAAGCAGAACCATTATTGTACTACAGCACTGCTGTAGTACTGTAGAGGCCAGAGATTCTACTGACTTTGCCATAGATAACATACTTTCATTCTGAGCAACCAGCAAAGCCATTTTCTTCATGGTGTCTGTGCTCCTGTCCTTCTTGTAGCACACCCAGCTGGTGTGCAAAACAATCTGTGGCATGGGCAAGTGCACAGATTTCAGATTAATTATGTTGTTGGGAACATTCATTGCCTGTAGGAGTAGATGGAAACCCTCTGGCACCTACACATGCACACCCTCTGACACCTGCCCATGCACATCCTCTGATACCTGCCCATGCACACCTCTGACACCTGCCCTGTGCACACTATGATTGCTAACTTTTCATGTCAAAAATTCTGGACATGTACATGAAAGCAAAATGAGTGCAATTTTGCCCCCCCCCCACACGCAGCTATTCCAGTGGCCCATTACATGACTGTTTCTCCATTTAAAACTCAGTGTGCATACTGTTTTCTGCTTTACTTCTACAATGATTACAGATATTTGGATTTAATTAAAAACTTTTATTTCAAATTTTATAGCACAAACACTAATAGACACTTGCTAAACAAAGCAATACAGTCTCACAATGAAAACGGACTTAGCTTTAAATATTCTCTGCCTTTGAAACTCACATTCATTCTATTGAAACCCATATTCAAAGAAATGCATCTGGCCAGTGGAGAATTAAGCTTACCTTTGGGTTTTTTCAAATCATAGGCCCCTTGCACATATTTTTAGGACCATGCAAAAGTTCTTTGATAGAGTATAATGCCCCGTTTGGTATGTACCTCACAAGACATCTGCAACAGCTGGAAAGGCCAGAGAAATACCTCACTAAAATAATCACAGGCCTAAAGCAGATGCCATATGCTGACCGTCTAAAAAAACTCCAGCTATACTCTGTGGCATATCGTCTACTCAGAGGCAATCTCTGCTTAACATACAAGGCCATGTCAAACCCTGAGCTGTTGGACATGCTCCACTTAAAGAAATCCCAATCCCTGAGAGCCACACACTCCAGGGATCTAAACTTTGTCATCACAATGAACAAAACATGCTGGAAGGATAGGTTCCTGACCCAGAGACTTCCCATACTCTGGAATAGACTGCCCATACATGTCAAGCAGAGCACCTCATTGGCCGTCTTCAAAATGAACCTTGATGATTGGATGGGAGATAGGAAATTCACCCTGGGGAGCATGTCAGTCACCCTGCTAGACAGGGGCCCAGAGAAGTAAGTATTGTGGGAAGAAATATCCAGGGAATTGGGAATTGTTATGGCTAAGCTTGCATAGGCCCTAGGGCCGATAGCCTAGTACCAAACTATGAACCTATGAACCTTCAACTATTGTCAGGTTTGATAAATAGTTGTTCAATGGATAGGTGTTCACTGATTTGGGACTTGATATAATGATATAGACACAGAACCCCACTGGATGTACCTATAGAGTGCAAAGTTAAGGAAATATCATTATGACAGTAAGCAGCAGTCTCATGATTGAGGCTGAGGCCACAACAGGTAGTGGTCACAGTAACACTGTATGGAGACATTCATCTGCCATTCCCTGGTGTTGTCCAGAAGTAGATGAACCTGTGAATATTAGTGCAGGCAGCATTGCACATGTTCATTGTCTGTACTGCACTTGTATAAATATGTCATAACAGTTACATTCATCATTATTTCCCTGTGTGGATCTGTGTGCATGATTCAGTCTGGTGCTGTAAATCCAAAATGATAATACATGAATATGCATGCAATAGCAATACGTGATGAATTATTCTACAGTCATCCATGTCATGCAAGATAAGACATACATGTTCAGCCTGGAACTCCTGCTTCTGTTCCACCCCTGAGTATGCATCACTCCTCACTTGCCCTATGCAAGGAGGCAAGAAATATTCATAGGGGGAATCAATGGTGGGCTGCCACTGCCACTGGCATCCCTCGATCTCTCATACTATCTTAATTTGCTGGCTGCACAGAGGATCATGTCAGAGCAGTGCTGGCAACAGACCTCATGGGATTTAGTGTGATCTCCAACTGCATTATCATGTTGGTGATGCCAGGCCACACTTCATTCCTTCATACTGTATTACTTGCATGCCCAAGGAGTCTCCATCCATGTTGTTGCAGAGCATCTCTTATGATGTTATTTTTCTGTGGGGAGAAATTGCCATCTCTATGTCTAGGATGATCAGCAATTGGAACTGGATTGCAAAGGAGCACTAAAGATATACGGGAATATACCAGACTAGAGCACAGGTTCACCATAGCTATGATGATCTGCATCAGAGGGATGAACAGGGGCTTCATCAGAGGGTTGCCAACGTGCAAAGACAGACAGTGGATCTGTACAGTAAGTGTCACAATCCTATGTATAGCTGAGCATTCCTGCAGAATTTAGAGATATAGCTGTGCCCCAAATATGTCAGATACATGGCTTTGATAATCATTAAATCACTGTTCTAACAGTTAGCTTATCTGGATAATTCATATGACATGGTGGTTGTTCTCCATATAAGTAAGGGTTCTATTCCCATGCTGTTAATTTATTTACTAATGTTTATAATATACCTAACTCTGAACTTTGCTGACATACATCTGTTTTCCAGTACATAAAGACATCCTTTCACACATTCCCTATAGTCGTGTATCACTGACTACTATAGTGTCTAGGCCACTGATGACTATGTATCTCTTAGTTATCCACTGAACTATGACATCATTGCCTACTCCACCTGTATATATGTAAGTAGTAACTCATAAATAACTTCTTTACTTCACTCATCCTAATAAAGTAAACATTCTTACTGCAGTCCCATTTGTTTAAGCTAAGTAGAATGCCTGTCCAACTGATTACACCTATGTTTTCAGTTATGGGTTGATAGCTTACAATAATCAATAAGTGGTGAATGTTTGTATATTCATCCATTAGCTGCAGAAATATGGATAAACACAAATTGTACCTGTTTGGCAAGAAAAAAAGTGTGTTGTCTGTTACTGTTTCTAATAACAGTGCTGATAAACCAGGCTGAATTATAATGTCCGCAGCTTCTGCACTCATTACACTCAGAATTAATCCTTTCCTCCTGAATAATACAATTAATATTCTGGAATGCTGGATATTTGACCTGATTTCTGCATTCACTCTCAAGTGTCTGTACCAGACTTCAATGGACTGCACTGCAATGACTTTCTGCGTATCAGTCTGAACTAACTAATTCCTTCTCTGTATGAAGTGTCTCTTCTGAGTAATACCAAAACCCTGTAAATAACTTACACGTTTTAATGTTCTTTAACCTCGATTCCCACGCCTGTTTACACTTCATGTACTTAATGTACTGCACATTCTATTAGCAGATTGTATTCTTATCAGTATTGCTGACTGAAAGGTACTGAAACATTCCTTTCTACTGAAACTGAATGTAAAATGAAGATATACGTCTGCTTTAATATTTCTGAATTTCTAGGCCTATGCAAAAAGAATACCGCATTTATGTCTAACAAGCTACACTTAAGTGAAACTTAATCTTGCACATTCTGAATAACTCTCTGTAGTGGAGACAAAAGTGCTTAATTGTCTTTTGAAATTTATATTAATCATTTTTAAACCATTACTCTCATTATTTTCAAGTAGATTTGGTTGACGCTACACTTATCTTTCAGCTTCACAGATATAATTATATTTAATGATGACTGCAAGCTTTTGGTGTTTAGTTCAGTTTTTAAGAGAGAAGTTTGGGGAAACAGATATGTTTTAGATTGTTGAAGCATATGCCTATATTTAGAGCTGTATAAAATTAAAAAAGGAAACAGGCTAGCATACAGTTTATAAAAAACAAATGATTTTTGAATGTAACATTTTATAAATACATATATATATATATATATATATATATATACATGTATATAGCAAGAGAGATAGAGATGTGTGTAATATTTTTTGTTTTAGATAAGTTATGCCCAAGAAATATCATTTTTAAGCAATGTTTATGCATTTCCATCCTTTCTGAGGACAAGTCCAAGCACATTAGATGTTCATGAACCATTGATTCAGGTACTTTTGCATTATCACTGGACATGGGTCGGTATACTTGCTTCGAGTGATGATGAATCTGTACTAATTTTTAAGGAAAAGTTAATTGAAAGTGGAATTTGCATAGATTTCTTCATGCCTATTAAGAGCTCTAAAAGTCACATTACAAGAATAACTAAATTAATAAAAACATCAAAAGCAAACGTTATACTTGTTTCTAATTCTGAGGGCCTTGGTTTACTATTAACTGAAATTATAGATAAGAATATAACTGGAAGAATTTGGGTTGGACTAGATGGTTGGACTACTTCTGGAACCCTAATGACAGAACAGTACTTTGATATTCTATGTGGGTCCCTCAGTGTGTTAATGGAGAGAACCATTGTGCCTGGGTTCAAAGACTTCATGCATAAGTTCCACCCACAGAATAACCTTAATGATGCATTATCTGGAACATTACAGGATGAAGTATTTGGGTGTAAACTGTCTAAAACAAACACCTCTAATGCAATTAAAAATAAAGAAACGACTTTTTGTACAGAAAGTGAGAAATTACAAGAGCTCAACAGCAGTGATGACTTACTCGAAACAGTAGGACCAGATAACTATGCCGTATACAATGCAATGTGGAGTGTAGTCCATGCACTACATAAAATGTCATCCTGTACACCTGGTGGTGGGCCTTTCATTAATGGATCATGTGCACAGATGGATAACTTCCACCCATGGCAGGTAACGTAAACCCACTCTGACAGCTGAAATATTTCTCAAAATAAAGGACAGCTATACAAGATTCACCTTTTATTTCATCTGCTTTCAAGCTTATTTTATGTCTATTATTGCATCAACCTGGGTGATTGGTAAGAACGCATTTGTATAATTACTAAGTTCAGTTCAAGACAAGTGGTAATTCATATACACTTCAAAGAATATTTGATAGGCGTTTGTGAAAGTTAATCAACACATTGAGAAAAAAATGGAAAGAAAGGTCAGAAAAGCGAAGTGTAAGTTACAGATAGAGCAACAAGCCATGCCAGCATGCCAAGAAAAATATCACACATAAAGGCATGTGAAACAGATTATGAGAACATGATTATGAAATTGTGGAATATAGCTAAGAATGGTATAACAAAACATACAACTATATAGTACAGAGTGGTTCTCTTAGCAGGAAAATTAAAACCTGTAATTTATTTATTATTTTAATGATCTATTTAACATTTGTTGTAATTGACTAAAGCTGCAACAAAGCCACAGTAAATGCTGAGAAACCAACAGGAGTAGTTTTTGGTATTTACCATGGTTTGCAAATATACAGAAAATATGAGGAGTATATGTCATAGTGTTAGATAATGATGAACATGTGAATATTTTGTATTAGCATGAAATGTATATCTGTCTCTTTAAATGGATTCTTATAGCATGAAATGTATATCTGTCTCTTTAAATGGATTCTTATAGCATGAAATGTATATCTGTCTCTTTAAATGGATTCTTATAGCATGAAATGTATATCTGTCTCTTTAAATGGATTCTTATAGCATGAAATGTATATCTGTCTCTTTAAATGGATTCTTACATGTATTTTTCTAAGATAAAGAAATACAGTTTGGAGGCAGAATATCAGTGCCAATACTAGACATCCTGGAGGTTTTAACTACAAGAATACTCTTCTGCAACACCTAGGACTGTTATAGAATGCACCTCAAAAGTCGATGAAAGATTCTTGGTCTGGACATGAATGAAGTAAAGTCCTACTCACTATTACATTAATATATAAACTGTTATGTTGCTTGAAAACATTCTGTAAAGGAAGTGAAAATATGCAGTGATATGTATCTCAGCTTCCCAAGAATATCAGGACTGATAAGTCCACTACTTTTGTAAGTATGCCAATGGTAAATTTGTTCAGAAACATGAAAAGATGCGAACAATGCCAGGCAGGTGATCATAAGTGATCACAGGTGATCATAAGTGATCACAAGGAGTGTAAGAGGGCTATAGCCACATACACCTATAAGTAGACACACTTAAAAGTTTTTTTGCCACCCTTTGCTACTACCTATTAGAGTATTGCCCACTTCCCAAATCAAGCAGGGCCATGCATGATAACCTTCATGCAAATTTCTGTACCCATCTAATCATCAAGACTAGCCTCAAAGGCAGGCAAAGAACTGCTTTGCTTGGCCTATAATGATAACTTATTCCATAGGCTGGATACATATTGAGCTGGATAATTGCAGCAAAGTATAAATGTAATCTCTTGGAGAGGCAGAGGAAGAAAGGAGTTAGGGGGGGTAGTAAACTGAGAATATGTAAGGGATGTGAGAGAGGTAAGATGTGTCACTAGATTGTTAGTTTTACTTGAGGAGTGAGATGCTGAGAGAGAGAATAAAATAAGGTGGATATTGAGAAGAAGCACATCTATAATATAAGTGAAAATATAGGTTAGTGCAAATATGAGAAAAGGTAAGGGAGTGAACACAGATGCAGAATGAGTACTGATAAAAAGACCACAGTGAAAAATTTCTCAAAAGCCGACTTCACACTTCTAAAAACTAGTGTGGTCTCCTTTAAGGCACCTGAGCCAGTGGTAAACATTACTCAAACCGCTGAATCACTTACAAATGCCTTCTACCAGCACCTACAGGACTGCATGGATCAGGCAATCCCAAACAAAACTAAGACTCTTTGTACCAAAGGCAAGCGTCCAATCTGGTGGACCCCAGCCATAAACAAGCTCTACAACAAAAGAAGGAAGCTACTACAAGATAGAGCAAAATCCTTGAAAGGTAAGACACCTTTGATCATTATAAGTAAAACTAAGAGCTCTCATAAAATCATCCAAGGCAAATTTTGAGAGAAAAATCGCCAAGGACTCAAAAGACAATCATAAGGCCTTCTTTAGCTATGTTAGAAACCTAGGAGGAAACTCCCAGATATGCTCAGAATTAGTTCAAAATGATGTGAAGATTACTGAACCTACACACATTGCCAACATACTGGCTGACAGGTTCAGTGCAAACTTCTCCCCAAAAGGAGAGATATCTATACCAGAGGATTGTAGCCTCCCAAACATCTCCAATGCCCAGGTGAGAACTGCTCTCTCCAAGGCAAAAACACAGCATCCATGGGACCGATGGTGTCCCCAGCTGTGTGCTCCATGAACTCAATGAGGAATTAAACCTTAGGACAGCTGTTTAATCTTAGCCTCACCTCAGGATATGTACCCAAGGAGTCCCATTAGCTTAACAAGCCTTATCTGCAAAGCCATGGAGAGGATCATAATGGAACTCATAAATAAAGACATAGGAACTTGCAGACTTTGGATCCAACCCAGTTTGGCTTTGTCAAAGGCAGATCATGCCTTTTAAACTTGGTTGACTTTTTTCACCAAGGCCATTGATGAGGGAAGGCAGTCCATACAGCCTACCTCAACCTGGCAAAGGCCTTCGACACATACCTCACTCAGGTATCATCGAAAAACTCATCAGCTTGAATGTAAACCCATACATCACAAGATGGGTTGCAAACTGGCTAAGTGACAGAACCCACAGGGTCAGAGTTGCTGGAGCCATGTCAGACTCAAAGCCTGTCACAAGTGGTGTCCCACAGGGCTCAGTCCTGGGTCCACTCTTGTTCGCATCTACTTTTCTGAAGTACAAGCAAACACAGGAGGGTTATGGCTGACAAAGTTTGCAGATGACTGCAAACTCACATCTGACACAGATATCCTTCAGAAGGGCCTCACAGAAACGGATAACTGGTGCCAGAGCCATGGCCTAAAGTTAAACGCCAAGAAATGCATAGTCATACCCTTTGGGAAAAACAAGGTTACCCCTAGCTACCATATAGGTGGCAATCCACTGAGCACAGAAGAAGTCATCAGGGATCTGGGGACCCAGGTTGACAGTAGCCTTTTGTTTCACATTCATGTTGCTAAAGTAGTTAGGAAAACCTTCTACATTGCCCACCTGATCATGAAGGGATTCACATCTAGATCAAGGGAGGTCATCGTCCCCCTGTACTCATCACTCATTAGACCTACTGACACCTGCAGCAGCTGGAAAGGCCACAAAGTTCCGGATAAAGGGTCTCATAAATATGTCTTATGCTGCCCGACTGAAAGAACTCCAGCTCTATTCAGTCTCTTGCTCAGAGGTGACCTGTGCCTGACATATAAGGCCATGTCAAACCCAGATTTGATGAATATGCTTCACCTCAAAAATCTAGATCCCTCAGAACCACAAGGGCGGAGACTTAAACCTTGACACGGTTATTAATAGAACGTGCTGGAGGGACAGATTCATCACCCAGAGACTCCCCATGCTGTGGAACAAAATCCCGGTACATGTGAGGCAGAGCAGCTGGCCTTGTTCAAGAGGAATCTTGACCAATGGATGGGAGATCGCAGATATAACCCAGGGATTACTTCAGTGTCACTGCTTGACAGAGGCACAGCAAAATAATAGGCATAGTTTTATTCAAACTAAAAGGCTTATAAATGCCCTTGGGCAGATAGCCTAGTATGAACCTATGAACCTATGAACCTAAGAAAGATATCTATAGAGAAGAAGAAAGAGTTAGGAGAGCAGAGGCAGTTCAACTATCCTGTAGAGGGTGTGTACTGATATATCCGTTTATGAATGAGGTGGGAGTTAATTAGTGGTTTAAAGTAAGAGATGTTGTTGATGTTTGAGATCATACGGAGGAGGTTCTGATATAAATGAAATGTACAGGATATTTCCATATCACTTATTTGTTGGGGTAGTGGTAGCCAAGAATGTGTTGTTTAATCAAAGAGAACAGAGTGGAGAGTACCAGGTCATAACAGATATTAAGAAGAGGCACGTGTCTGGAGTGTGTGTAATATTTTAGTGATTTGTTTTAAATGGTTGAGTTGAGAAGTTCAAACCCAAAGAATTGTTTTCAGAATAAGTCACCCCTAGTTCTAAAAGACGTGGTCACTTACACTGAGAGCAAGGAATGGGGGCTGTAGTATTCAGCATTTTTTAGAAGCATAACATGTTTATGAAGACCCTGAATATTTAGATGGTAAAATTTAATTTTCACGTTAAACAAAATAAAGAATGGGATAATCAGTTATTAAAATGCAAGAGAATTTGAATGTGGCATAATTGCATAATACAATTTGCAAAAATGAGAATTTATATGAATGTATCATATTCATTAATTAGTATACTGCGGTGGTGGTGCTGCGGTAGCGTTGTCACCTCACAGTACGACATTGTCCTGTTCTATTCTCAGCTAAAGCGTCTTCTGTGTGGAGACATGCGTGAATGGGCGTACCTTCATTGAAGGTTGTGCGTCAGGGCTGGCAACTCGGCACGTAAATATCTACTGCCAATCATTAGTGGACTGGAGTTCCGCTGTGGCGACCCCTAACCGGGAAAAGCCGAAAGATACAACAACAACAACAACATATTCATTAAATAAGATGTTTCAATGGAGTTTAGATAATAAAACAATTGCTCTTAAAACATTAAACTGTAAACATATTCTTTGAAACCATGAGGTTTATGTAAGCTATCAAGGAGACAAAAAATAAAATCCAAACAAAACAACTGATGGTATTGCAAGTTTTGAAAAACAAGTTAGGAAAAGACACTAAAGAAATTACAGGCACTTTTAAAGCACATTTAAATAGTTTAAATACAACTGATATAAAAAGAAAAGACATACCAGATAAACATTAATAAATATATTATTAAGCGATTTGAGAGCTAAATTACAAGTTTAAATAAAGTATTTGCTTATTTGAAATTAAAGAGCAAGTTAAAAATAAAGAATATAAATCAAATAGAATTGATAGAGTTATACCTAAAATATACAAATTATTCATGAATAAAGTCAAAATATTATGTATCAGGTACTTAATAATGCTGTAAAAGACAAATAATGCATTTGTTGTGGATATATTCAGTTAATTGTTACAGTTTTATATCAAAATTAGAATCATATCAATTGAAATTCTAATAAGCCATTATTTTTAATAAATGTTGATTTTACATAGGGTACAGATTCCCAAAGAGTTGTTCTCAGTGTAATTCTGTCCTGATTTCAAAAGTCCTGCTCTCAGTGTAGGTGACTTCCATCAGTGTAAGGCCTGTCTATAAACAGGCACATTACTAGGACCACATTCTAAAATACCTGCTCTCAGTGTAAGCGGTCAATTATCATCCTGCTCTCAGTGTAAGTGATCAATTATCATCCTGCTCTCAGTGTAAGTGGTCAGTTATCATCCTGCTCTCAGTGTAAGTGATCAATTATCATCCTGCTCTCAGTGTAAGCGGTCAGTTATCATCCTGCTCTCAGCATAAGCGGTCAATTATCATCCTGCTCTCAGTGTAAGCGGTCAATTATCATCCTGCTCTCAGTGTAAGCGGTCAGTTATCATCCTGCTCTCAGTGTAAGCGGTCAATTATACTAACAGTAAGTCTTTTGACATTGGGGCCATTGTTTTTGTTAATTAAACTAGTAGATTAAAATCTTATTGCTCCCATTTAATTCATAAAGCTCATATGGTTTTATAGATAGAAATAAGTTAAGATTATATTAAAAAAAATCAATCTTGGGATTCAGAAACGATTAGTGTGCTGCCTTATGCAAACAAGGACAATGAGAATTGATGTGCAAGATGGGGTTGATTCAGAAGCATATGTACTATGTGCTACCCAGGAAAATATCGTTTATCATATGCAAATGACTGTATACTTATTTGTAAATGAGTGAGATTTTAGAAATGAGAGTAACTACAAATGCAAATGACACTAAACACCATGGCAATGCTATTCAGAAATGTATACAAATAGGGCAATGAGTCCATTCAGGCAGCAAATTTATACACCAACATTTCCCAATGAACACCATCAGTACAAAGATGGTAAACACAGCATCCACATTACAGCATCAGCATTTATCGACTGTTCTCACTGCAACAGTGTCTGTAAGATTGTGCATTGCCGCCTATTGTGTAGCAGATGGATCTTACTGCATCTGACCTACTGTCACCTCCATGACCAAGCTATAGCCATATACTATCAGATAAACAGAAATGGGTCTATGTTTAGCCATCCAATGAAACATTCATCGAATGGCTATTTATCAAACAGTGAACATTGAATGTGTTTTTTACAGAACAGTCATATCTTCGAAAGTAAAATCATCGACTATGGCCAACATTGTGAACATCCAGCGATGCTGTGCAATTTAACTAAATAAAAATAACCTTCATAAAACCACCTTCTCAAGTGCATACTATATAGCATAAAGTATGCAGCATCTTTTATATGTGAATAAACATGAATATGATCTAGTGATAAGCTGTGCTGTAAAAGTACTCTCAAATATATTTTAAAGGCATATTTATTTAATGTAATTGGAGCAGAAGGTGATCTCAGTTAACAAAGCTACACTTTTAACAGAACTATATCTGTAATAAAACATCATAGTTGTCTCTGTTTGGAATTACTAATTGTAAATGTTGATGGCTTTCAGCAGTCTTTCATTTCTTTGGAGAAGAGGCAACCAGCCACAACTGCAGATGTAACTCATCAACTCTGTCTTGCTCCTTCACTAATATAGATATAACAGCAAGAATATTGGAAATTCTCCTACCTAGTAAACACCAGACTGGCTTATGCCATCCTGCAACATAGTTTTGAGTCTGAGGCAAACAGAAGTCATTTAAACAGGAAATATTCCAAAACGTAACTGGAAATGTAGGAGGAAATGAAGCCGAAATAGAACTATGAGTATTTACTGTACATGGACGACCTAGTAAATACACATCTATAAAGTATGTAACAACATCCTTACCTTCAAGAGGAAACACTTTGCAAAGATGATGAAATGCAGGAAAAACCTCCTCTTCCTTTAAAAATGATAGAGCAACAAGTTATTTTATAGCAAGTTGACATTACACAGAACTTCCATACAGAGATGACACTCCTAATACTTGTACTTTTTCCAAAATGTTCTGAGCAAAGTGAAACAAATAGCCTTTACACTCTACATCACTGATGTTATGTTTAATACTTTTAATAGCAGCCATTTCAAAATCACACAATGCATACTTTATATTGGCATTCAAGTCACATTCTGGAATTAAATGTAAAATGTACTCTCATGTATAGTTATAAGCTTTGCAGTACTTTTTAGTCATTAAACAATACACAAGAGGTAACCATTTTGTAATGCCTCCATATGTAATGCATATATTGAATAAAGCTGTTGACAAAAACTTGCCTTAGTTAAAAACACTCCATCCATAAACCATATTGCTGAATTGCAGAGGTCAGTTAAATTCTCCTTAGTGGAAAAAACAGACACATGCAAATCACCTTGAACATCAGCCATACATTTCTGAATAAACATACTGTTTTTCAAATGACAGCTACTCACAAACATTGTACTTAAAGGAGAGCAGACTTTAATATCTGAAATCATCTTAAGTCTAAGACAATTAACTTGTTGAAGCATATATCTTCTAGGGCAGGGGTGTCCAAACTGATCCATTTTTAATTGGCCCTCAGCAAATTCCAAAAATCTACCAAAATATGGCCCGCACATGAACCTGGAGATATTGCATTTCTTGGTTTTAAACCACAGATAAAGAACAGTGCAAAAACAAAAAACTAGTAAGTACCACAAAGCACTGTATCGACAGCTCTAGTATACACAAACAGTTTATTCAATTCTTTTCATCTATACAACAGACTTCATCAGACAACGAGAATAACATTACCCCAACATATTTATAAGCTTTGGAGATTCAAATCCTCCAATAACATTAAATCTCATGAATATGCAATTAAGCTAAGGCATAATAAAATAATAACAACTCAATGTTTAAAACTTATTGTACACAACAATCACTGACCTTGCATTTGAAAAGAACACGTGTTTTTAACTCCCAAATAAGTTAGCTCATAAGTTAGTAGTGGGCTAACTGCCCTTGTGAGCCTAACCAATTATCCCTTGTGAGACTCAAAACATGCACCTTGTGTTTGTAAGGCAAACACCTTAACCATTAGGCCACCCTCCCAAACAAATCATAACTGAATGCTGTAATGATGGTGATCGCCAACAAAATTGTAAACACACAAATAACTATGCATAAGTAAATGAATGAATAAAGTTAAACAATTGAATGCGACCTTATATGGAGAAACGGAAGGGTACATAACTTGATTTATCCCAAAACTAATACAACACTCCCCTCCAGTGGACAAAAGCCAAAATTACATACAAAATGAATGAAGATAAAGCATTATATACTTAAAATCAGAGGCAGCTGTTTTGAGAATGAACTGCCAACCTTTATTGTTCTAAAAAAATCCTATTCATGAAAAGCAGTGTTGTAGGCTGATTGATTTAGTTTACTTAAAATTAAATAAACCAGGTGAGGTGTTTGTGTATTTTAAAAGTTTGGACACCCCTGTTCTAGGGGGTAGAGCTACTGCACACTCTAATGACGTACTAGCAATTACATCATCTACAATTAATGAAGGTGTATCTCTACATGGCACAGCTTTTTTCCTTTAAATTGCTACATGCTACATATTTCTCTACTTCATTTAGATCACCCATATGTTGATACATAACCGATTTTAACAAATCTGTTTTGTCACAAACACTTTTCATTACCGCTCTTCCCTACATTTTTCAGAAAACGTTTGACAACAACACCAGTACTTTCATTCTTTGACTATCCTTTCATGATTGTACAAGTAACCATTTATAAGTAGCATATCCTTCCCTCTTTCAGACTTTACAGTGTTGTATAACTTCCCTAATACACCAGGTGCACTCTGAGATGTTTTGGCCATAGCTGTAGATTACAGAATGCCTCATGTACAATATAAATGTACTCTTACACTACTTATAAACCAAATATCTATGCAAAAGAATAAAACTAATAAATTACATTATTTATGTAACTTAAATACGTATACTATATCTAGTAAGAAAATACATTTGTATCTACTAATTTAAAATACTACTTTAATACACTGTAGCATTGACCATTCTAGTTATGAAGACCTTCCATTATCGATCAGAAAACATTATGGGTATTTCACAGGCATCTGCCTTACTTATGGCTATTTCACAGGCATCTGCCTCACTTATACTACTGGATCTACTTAAAAAAAACTAAGATCAGAACACCAGCGGTCATTTTCATGAGATTGAAAATATCAAAACCTGACATGCCTGAACGCTGAAGCTCTCCCAGAGTAACTAAACACATGCCCAAACTTAAACAAAATACACACCGAAGTAATTAAAACCCACACAGGTGGGGGACTATGCCCCACACCCTCCAATGTGGGGGCTGAGCCCCCTACACACCCCTAGCTATATTTACCAACTCCAGGATCACACTACAGTGGAGGAAAGTGCATGTTGAGCAAGTGTTTACTTACCCTGGGAAGGCTTTGGCATTCAGGTATGTCAGGTTTTGATATTTTCAGTCTCGTGAAAATGAATGTCAGTGTTCTCATCTTAGTTTTTTTAAAGTAGAACCACACTGCTATCTGCTCACTGATAACATGCTCTGCGGCATGTGGAGTGCACGTCTACTCTCACCCCCATCTATCCTCAATTTTTTCAGACATTTTTTTCTCAGTCTTTATATGATCCAGTACCTACTTACTGATATTGTGTAATCATCTTCTCTGCATTCTCCCATCAAGCCTCTGTAATAGCTTTTTCCCACTTACCTGCATTTTCTCTCACTTTCACTTACTTTCACCCTGCTTTCTCATACTTTTTCACTAAATGCTTAAGCTGGAGATACCCCAGTTCACATCAAAAATAAATATGCCTCAAGGCTGATCAAACAGGATGATTCACTTCAGCTTCTCCATGTTCAAATCACCACAGGCAAAATCCTGTACCACTTTCTTGCAAGCAATAGGTCCCCCTCTATGACCAAGAAAAATCTATAACATGTATATAAGCTTATTGGAAATGGTCATCATTTAACCCAGTACCATATTCATGAGTGACTTTAATTACCCTGCTATTAAATATGAATCATATATTACATCAAACATGCAGGCACACAGATTCCTTGATTTTGTAATGGTACTAGGATTTGTTGATTGGTGATCCAGGTACAGAGAGATACTACCAATGCTAAAAGTGGTGGTGATTAGCATATTATGTGGTATGTTTGACAATATGTTTGAGAGCCTGGAATACCTGCATACAGCTATGGATCATAAGGCCAAGGAGCATAGCCCCCTCCATGATGGTCTCTTGACTCAGCTCACCATTGAAATTGCCATGCAAGTGGTCACTACTACTTTTTCTCTCCAGTAGGTATACACCCCATAAGAGATGATCATTGAGGTCTCATAGTGCCACTTTCCTGTCACCTCCTGCTGGTGATGAGTGTGCAGTGGAATGATGGGATTGCAGTTGCAGATGTAGCATTCATGGCTGTCCTCTCCATGACATGTCCAGACAGTCACATTGCTGCTACTCCTCCTCATCCTTTCCAACAGGTGTTAATAGCAGTGCCAAACCATGATGGATATGCCCTTAGGCAAAGGCCATCAATGGCCCGCCTCATTTACAACTGTGGACCCACAACTACTGTCACATCCACTGTCATGCAGTACTCTGGCATTTGCTGCCACTGGATCTTCTAGCACTAGTACTGTGTAAGCACCAAGAACATTTGACCACCTGTCCCTGAAAAAAATGGACAATTTCTCTGCACAGTGTACTCAGCTTCCCCTATACACCAAGCCATGTAACTCAGTAACTTTTCTGCATCCCCTAGTCCTTAATCCTTCCTCGTATGCAGCTGCTTCTGATTCCTGGCACTGTATCCCACCCTATCTGTGCAAATGATGACAACTTTGTCCTGCCCATCCTTCTGTGTTAAATGCAGGGTGGGAGGTTGGCAAATGCAGGGTGGGAGGTTGTCATAATGGTTAAGGTGTTCGCCTAACAGACAAAAGGTGCAGGGTTTGATTCTCATGCAGGTTAATTGGCTAAGCTTAAAATGGCCTAAAAGGGCAGTTAGCTGGGAGGTTAGCATAATAGATAAGGTGCTTGCCTTACAGACACAAGGTGCAGGGTTTGATTCTCACATGGGGTAATTTGCTAAGCTTAAAATGGCCCAGAAGGGTAGTTAGCCTAGTACTAATCGATGAACCTGTGAAATTAATTGCATTATGTCTTATGTACACTATGACCAGTCAATATAATGTACTACATAGCCTTATACTTTTCTGTGCTTTCATCTTCATTATCTCTATTCTGTTCTTTAGTTGTGGACCAGATGCTTTGTCTTTGCCAGTGTTGTAGTGTATGTTATCCAGCTCAGCATATCATGGGGTGCCACCTACAAATGGTTTCTTCAGTGACTCCTTCTGTGCTTCTGGATCCTGTTTTTCTGGCCCTTTGATAGTAAATCAGTGCTGTAGCTGTTTACTTACCACCATAATGTACAGCATTGCACAGACAACGAAATCCTTCTGGCAGGTGTCTGCAGTACACTGCAGTGCAACACCTGAAAAGGCATTTGCTTCACATGAATGGCAAGCCTGTTCCAGAGAAGATGTAGCCTCTGAGACATATACCTGTCCCACTAGCATGCCTTAATTATGTAGCTGGCATGGTTTAGGTCCATGGATCAGGTGTTTCCAATGCTATTTGTTTGGCGGATGTACATAGATCACCTCTCAGCAGCCTGTAAGACACTGAGTATAATGACAAGGCTTTGAGGTGGTCGGCATAACACTTATTTTCTAAACCATGTATGCTTTTTGTGAGGAACCTCTGTAGATGAGCCATTTGTTGCATATGCCTGTTCAAGTACATGCAAAAGGGGGCATTGTACCAAATGATGTTTAATATGAGCACAGATTACAATGGAACAATGACATTTTTGAGCCTATATGCCATATTGTTGCTTATAAGTTGTGTAACACAGAATGATTGTCTTACTACTGTGGACACATGACAATTGGCTAAGTAGCTGACTCTTTGTGCTCCCAAATCTGTGACTACTGGGTCTAGTTTTAGGGGTTTATTATTAATGTAGTTATTTGCAGGATGGTTGTCCTACAGAAAGACACTATTATGCCCTTCTTGGGATTGAGTTTAATACAGTGACTCCAACACCAGAGATTAGTCTATGTCAGACATTCTTGCAGGGTATTTGTGTCTGAGGAGGATTCGGTGACTGCACATAATTTGCACTTGTCTGTGAATTTGGTCAGTCTGAGACCTTTGACATTAGCGTTGACTTCAGAGAAGTAGATGCCAAACTGGGGCAACACTAGCACTGATCCCTGAGGCACTCCACTAGTAACTGGCATTTTTGTGGAGGCAGACTCCTGCATCGTAATACCTAATTCAGTAAGCTTGTTTAAAACACCTGGGTGGGGAATTGTGTCAGATGCTTTAACCAGGTTAGGAAAGGGGTGGGAAAAATCTTGTTCTTGTGCGTTGCTTCGGTGGCTTTCTCAAAGAAATCCACCAGGTTGGATAACTATGATTTGCCCTTGACATGGAAGACCAAATTTGCCTAAATTTGACTTTGGTAGGTTTTATTTGTGCTCTGTGTTGTTTGTTTAGTTTGATGAGAGTGCCTTTATCTTTCTGGGTCCTATGCCTCCTAATTTTTGCCATGATTTTCTTCCATCTGTTCTACAGCCTACTGATTTTGTGATTCTACTAGGGTGGCTTTTTTTTGCGTTTTTTGAGTTAGTTATGTACTTTTTTCTGATGGATACAGCTGCCTCATTGCAGCTATAAACATACTTGTATAGGGTTTCTGTGAAAATTTCTGTGTAGGCAGCAGTGTTCTCAGGGTTTATGGGGGGCTTTTCTAACTTAGTGTTTAGTGCCCATTACAATATATAAGTATGTTTATAGCTCCATAACACATATAGTATATCTGCAATTCTTGATGGACATGATGGATAATATAGCGAGAAATTTGGATTAAATTTATTAAGTGTCATTGGGGTAAGGTATGCATTGTTGTTAATCATAAATTGGGTATAAATTTAGTTTTTAAAAGAAGTAAGCTTAATAGTACTCACTACTGCTTGTAGTTTTTGTTTTGTGGTGATTTTTTTCTTTTCCCCATTCGAGCAATTTGAATAAAGTATGGAAGATTGATATTTAATTGAGGAAATTAACTTGTAAATGTTAGATAACATTTTTTCCTTGTATGATACACCTTTCAAAATCATTTCAGCCATAATAATAATATTTGGTTCATTTATATTTACCTTTTGTATTATTGTATTAATTAGGACTTGAATTTGTCTTAGTATATGATATTTTTTCTGTAAATATAGTGTTTTCCTAATGTCGTCAATTGACTGCCCCTTTAATTTATAGAAATCCCATAATGTAGTGTTTTTTATTAAAGGATATTGGTTTAAATTAATCATATTATTGTTGATTTTAAGATTTGGGTTTAAGTGTATCGATTGTAGTAATTCAAGGTTTTGATTTAGAGTTAGGGAATTTAATAGCTTTCGAAATACACTAATTTTATTTTTATCAGTTTGTGAAGTCTGATTCTTTTAATATTTTCTTGTGTAATAAAAGGAAGTGATTTCAGATTGATATATTTGGTTCTAGTATGTTCAAACCATATATTTACCCACAGTGGGGACCACACTTGCTCATTTGAGTTGTAATTAACTATTTGAATAATTTTGTTTCCACAAATAATTTCATAATATAGTTTAAAATCCTGTAGGCCAATTCCACCTTTTCCTTTGGGTAGAATTAGATTGTAGTAGCTAATTTTGTTTGATTTGGGGTTAGTCATACTACTTTTTTGTTTCTATATTGGTAGAGGTGTGTTGCCATGTATTAATGATGTTTATATGCTACCCACTTTGATCCATGTCTGTTGTGGTCATGCTACTCCCCATGAAATTTGGGCTGCACTATGTTTCCATGCTGACCAATGTGTGTCATATCACTTGCCTGACATGTATTGTACTTATTATGCTTCATTTCCTTGAGGTTGGGAGGGTGGCCTATTGGTTAAGGTATTTGCCTTACAAACACAAGGTGCAGAGTTTGAGCCTCATTAGGGATAACTGGCTAGGCTTACAATGGCTTGCAAGGTCAGTTAGCCTAGTACTAACCTATGAACCTATGAACATTAGTAACCTGTCAAGTGGTTATCATTTCTTTACAGATTGAATTTGGTGGGGATCTGTCTCCAGTTGCTGTATCTGTACCACTGGGAGCTTCTAATATAAGTACTAGTTGGAAGCCTGGAACTAGACTTGGATGGTAAGTGATGTCATTGGCATCTCACCCATTTGGTGATCCATGCTGTGATGCCCGTGCCCAGCAATCAAGGAGCCTCAATCTTCACCACTAACACCAGTGAGGGGCGTCCATATAGGGAAAGGATAATAAATACAGACACAGTAAAGTACAATTTCCCTTAAGAGCACACAGAGTTCAGAGCCAGTCTGGGGATGCTTTCTCCCTTTCTCTCCAGGTCCCCAATAAGACTCCCCAATGGCACAGCTATAGGGTCCAGATCTCAGCCTACTGGGCAAGTTAAAACCTCTCTGTCCAACCAGTGCTTCATGTTCCTGCCCAAGTAGCTAACACACACACACACATTTTGAGATAAGAACTATATACAATCACACAGACACTCCTGGCGAAAGCTGGCACAGGTTCTCTAGCTGTGCCCTTTTTACCCAGACTATACGGTAGTACCACTTGCCACCATCCACAAATATTTATCAGCTACTAAAAAGGCCCTTAACAAAGGGTGTTCAATTATTACTGTGCAATATTATTATCCAAGTGGTAAGTGCAACTGAACAGTCAAGGCTTATTGGAGTGGCTTGGCCAGTATCACTATATACATGCAATGTACTCTAGAGATTAAATTATCTCTACACAAAACAGCCACAGTTGAAAGGTTTAAATATATTTAATAATAAATAATAAAAACAAAAGACCATACTTCTCACTACACAGTGCTAGTCAAGAGGTCAGAGATCATAGAGAAATACTTAAAATAATACAGTAGAAAAGTTCTGACATCAATACAGAAAAAACTAATCTAATTTTCCTACTTCCTAGCTATATGTAAGAGAAAACACAGTTCTAAAATAAACTTACATATAGAGCAAGATAGTGCTGGTGATGTTAGATGTTCTCA
Source organism: Protopterus annectens (assembly GCF_019279795.1). NCBI lineage: Eukaryota > Metazoa > Chordata > Ceratodontiformes > Protopteridae > Protopterus > Protopterus annectens. Next base: position 1,038,652,547 of record NC_056726.1, on the reverse strand, counting down.
AGACAAATGCTAAATGCCCTCATCCTTTCTGTCTTTAAATTGATAACACAGTCCCACTGATTCATTTTAGATTACATAATTTCTTACTGGTTCCCAGGCTAACAGAAACTCGAAGGTTAATAGCCCTTTTGATCTTGCAGCTGGTCAAAAGGCCAGAGCAATAAAATAAATTATAAGTGTAAATTCTAGCCATTAACTCAGGCTTCAAAACAATAGGCAGAATGCCTCCCTCTATACGTCTTGCCTCCAAGTTTTAGATCAAAGAATTTCACAATGCTTGACTTATTAGCTTTCTTACAGCAGAGGGCACTGTTACATTTTTTCAGGTCAACATCCAATAGAGTCTGTTCACATTTAAGAGAACAAGCCTGTGGCTTATATTAATATTTACAAATGACAGAATTCTCTACAAAATTCTATCTAGCTAGGCTAGCAGCCTCTACCTATCTTCACACATCCCCCCCCCCACAGAATTCAAGCTAGTTTTTCAAGTGACCTTTGAGAAATGTTGCTTGAGAGGGTTAGATCTATCTCAGTATACCTCACCCCATTCCCTGTCTCGAGAGCCCATCTGCATTGGCATTGCTAATACCACTGTGATGCTGCACTGACATATCATATGCTTGCAACCCTAGGCTCCATCTTAGCAACTTGGCATTTTGCTGGCTGGCTCTATTTAACCATGGTAGGGGATTGTGATCTGTCACTACAGTGAATTTTCTTTCATACAGATAAGGCTGAACTTTCTGCAGTGCCCACACTATGGCTAGACATTCCTTTTCTACAACTGCATAGCATTCACAGGTGCATAGTTTCATAGGTAGGTACTAGGCTATTGGTCCAAGGGCCTATGTAAGCCTAGCCAACAAGGTTCCCTGGCTTACACCACCCAAGAAAGTTATATTCCTGTTCTACTGTTGAGCAGAGACACAGAAGTGATCCCCGAGGTGTATTTCCTATTTCCCATCCACTCATCAAGATTTTTCTTGAAGAGTGCTAATGAAGAACTTTGCTTGACATAGATGGGTAGCCTGTTCTAGAGTATGGGAAGTCTATGGGATAGGAATCTATTCCTCCAGCATGTCCTGTTTATTGTGGTGACAAGGTTTAGGTCCCTAGAGCATGTAGTTCAGAGGGATTGGGATTTCTTTAGGTGTAGCATGTCCAACAGCTCTGGGTTTGACATAGCTTTATATGTTAGGCAGAGATCACCTCAGAGTAGGCAATATGCTACGGAGTAAAGCTGGAGTTTTTTGAGGCAATCAGTATAGGGCATTTTTTTGAGGCCAGTAATCCTCTTTGTTCGGTACTTCTGTGGCCTTTCCAGCTGCTGCAGATGTCTTGTGAGGTACATTCCAAAAGGGGCGTTGGACTCTATAATGGGTCTAAAGAGTGTCGAGTAGAGGGGAACAATGACCTCTTTTTTCCTGGATGAGAACCCTTTTATGATGAGGTGTGCCATGTAGAAGGACTTCCTGACTACTGTGACAATGTGACTATCAAAGGAGAGACTACTGTCCACCTGGGTCCCAAGGTCCCTTATCACACATTTGGTGTTGAGTAGATTGCTGCCTATGTGGTAGTTCATGGGTACAGAGTTTTTACCAAAGGGGATGACACTGCACTTTTTGGCATTGGGTTGGAGCCTACGAATGAGCTGAACCACTGGGTGCTCTTCTCCCTCTGAAGAAATCTGGCTAAATACAGCCCCCACCCCATGGTTTGAAGCATTCACCTGCACAACAAAGTATTTGCTGTAATCTACACTGGCTAACACAGGGGCTCCTCCCAAAGCTTCTTTAAGCATCTGGATTGCCTGCTCACTGGCTGGGGTCCACACTACCTTATCTGGCCTATTTTCTTCTTGTCATTCTTGTGAGGGGAGCAGCTATGGTACTATAACTGGGGACGAACTTTCTGTAGTACCCTGCTGTCCCTAAGAATGCCTCACCTGCTTTTTGGTAACAGGTGCAGGCCATGCCTGAATGGCTTCTACTTTGGCAGCTTCTGGCCTGATCATCCCACTCCACACTCTATGTCCTAGGTAGGAGACCTCTGCCATACCCACCTGACATTTGCTGGGCTTAATGGTCAACCCTGCCCTCTGTAGACTGCCCAGCACCTCCTTGACATGTTGAAGGTGCTGTTGCCAGGAATGGCTGTAGATGGCAATATCATCTAGGTAAGCCAGGGAAACCCTCCTGTTCCTGCTAGGATATGATCTACCAGCCTCTGGAAAGTTGCCGGGGCATTTTTCATCCCAAAGGGCATCTTTAAGAACTCATACAAGCCAAAAGGAGCCACAAAGGCTGACTTCTCTCTATGACTGGGAGTCAAGGGCACCTGCCAGTAAACCCTTGTAAGATCAATGGTTGTAAGATACTTAGCCCCACCCAGCTGCTCTAGGGCCTCATCTCTCCTAGGCATGGGGTAAGCATCTGATTCTGTGTGACTATTTAATTTCCTGTAGTCCACACAGAACCTGGTGCTCCCATCCATCTTTGGCACCAGCACCACTGGGGAGGCCCAGCGACTGTTGGAGTCTTGAATTACCCCTAGCTCCAACATATCCTGTATCTCCTCCCTCAGCATCTGTTTGACTCTCTCTCAGGCACCGTATTAGGGGCCTGCCTAATAGGCCTTTGGGGTCCTGTATCCACCTGGTGCTACACCAGGTGGGAGCACCCTGGTTTCCCAGTGAACATGTCTACAAACTCCTGTAACACTGCTCAGATTTCTCAAACTTGGGTGGGAGATAGCTGCTGGGACATTGTTACCCCTTCCACTGAGGTATCAGTCCGAGCCTCACTGAGGAGATCAGTCACCAGGTCTCCCTCAGACACCTCCTGCAAGCTACTGCAAGTACTCAGCACAAGGGCCTCCCTATCATGGTAAGGTTTCATCATGTTAACATGGTACAATTTGTGCCCCTGCCTTCTGCATAGCAGTTCCACCATGTAGTTAACATCACTTACTTTTCTTACCACCTTGTAAGCTCCCTCCCAAGCTGCTTGCAGCTTGTGTCTGACAGGAAAGAGAACCATTACCTGCTGCCCTATGGCATACTCTCTGTCTCAGGCATTCCTGTCATACCAGACCTTTTTCTGTTTTATGGCTTCTGCCAGGTCCTCCTGGGCCAAGCCCATGAATTCCCTGATCTTTATCCTGCTCATATGCCACAACAGACTCCTTGTGAGATTCACATTCACCTTCCCACTCATCTCGAATTAAATCTAGAGGTCCCATCACCCTATGCCCATACAGCAACTCAAAGGGTGAAAAACCTTTTGATTCCTGGGGAACCTCTCTCTAGGCAAACAACAGAAGGGGCATATTTGTCCCACTCCCTCTTAAACTGGTCTGCAAATGCCCATAGCATGGACTTGAGTGCAGAGTTTAACCTCTCAACAAGACCATTATTGTGGGGATAGTAGGGGGTGGTCTTCAGGTTCTTCACCCCCAGTACTTCCACAGACAAGCCAGCAGGTCTGACAGGAAATTGTCACCTCTGTCAGTCAGTATTTCTTTTGGGAAACCAACCCTGCTGAAAATCTTTAACAAAACATTTGCCACCTTTTCTGCCTCAATGGAGGACAAAGCCACTGCCTCAGAGTACCATGTATCATAATCTACTACCACTAGGATATACTTTTTCCCTGTAAAACTTGGGGTACTCAGAGGCCCCACAATATCCACAGCTACCCTCTGAAATGGCTTTTCAATCGCAAGCAAAAGCATCAAAGGAGCTCTCACCTTGTCTCCTGCCTTGCCTACCTTTTGGCACAGCTCACAGTGCCTGCAGTACCCTGTTACATCTCTGGAAATTCCAGGCCAGTAGAAAGTCTGCATAATATGTTTCTTTGTACGTTTTATGCCCATATGACCTGCTAAGGGAATATCATGGGCTATGGCTAGAAGTACCAGAAACTAGGCTCTAGGCATTACCAACTGCTGCACCCTCTCACCTTCTAGCCCTCCCTCAGGGGTCCACTTTCTATAAGTAACCCTTTATCCTAGTATACAGATTCCCCCTTCCCTTGAGAATCAAGTCCCCTCACTAGCTGCCTGACTCAGGCCTTGCAATGTAGGGTCTGAGAGCTGAGCCTGTCTCAACTCTCTATTTATAACCCTTCCCAGCTCCCCTTCCAAAAGAAAGTCTGACATCCTCTGACAGTGGTGCCTCACTGTCAGCCTGGGTACTACTACTCACCTCTACCTTTGCAGACAATCTGTCAAAGGGAACATCAGTACCCACAAGCAGCTGTGGCTTACCTTCAGTCTCACTGCTGCAGAGTAGCTCTCCCCTGAAGTAACCACCTTGCCAGTCCTGGCTGCAAGTATGCTGTCTGTCTGTGTATCCCCCAGGCTACTAATCCCACATGCTTGTCTTCTAGCCTGACTGCATGTAACTGCATAAGCACATGGTACTGCCTCATCCAAATCCTTCCCTATCAGGACATCTGCAGGATGGTATTTCGGTATCCCTGTTGTTTAAAGACAACCTACTATTAGCATGTTGTCTTCCCCACTTACTGGCTCTCTCACCTTTTGTTCAACACCTTGCCTCCATGGACATCTGCATGCTACATGGCCCCACTGGTTGCATTCAAAACAATTAATTCTAGGTCCTGGACATATACCTGGAATAGTGGCTTCCCCTACCACTGACAGATTCTGTTGGGGCAGTCTGGGCTGCCCACCATGGGTTACTTTAGACCCATGAGCAGTACTGGGGGTCCCTTTCCTGTCCAGGGATGCCCTGCTTGCTAGGTATAGGTCTCCCTTCTTCCTCAACTCATCTGAAGTAGCACATTGTCTATCAGCTAACCAGATCCTCATGTCCTCAGGCAAAGTGCTAAGGGCTTGTTCCCTCACCAAAAGGTCTGCCATCCCTTCAAAAGTGGTGACCTGACATCCACTCACCCACCTATGAAAATATGTGCTCAGTTCAGCAACATATTCACACACACTTTCATATGCCTTGCGTCTATGCTCATGAAACTGTTTTCTATATGTTTCAGGTGTTAGCTTAAAATTTCTAACAAACAGTTCTTAACAGTAGTATAATTAAAACAGTCAATGTCAGACATTTTAGACAACACAGTTACAGCTTTACTATGGAGTAAGGTGGTCAGGAACCATATCCAGAGCCTTTGGTCAACATCATACTGTTTACATACCCTCTCAAACATATGAATGTAACTATCAGAATTATCCCCACTTTAATTTGAGGAAGAAATTTACTGACCTTTTGTGCTTCTGGGGTCTAGTTACTCCCCTCCCCATTACCTCCATGACTCTGGGGAAGGGTCAGCATTTCCCTTTCATGCCTCCTCTTCTGCTCCTTTTCCTCAGCTTCCAGGCGTAGCAGTTTCTCATTCTCCTCAGCCTACAAACATCACAGTTTCTCATCATCCTCACTCTCTAGATGCTTCAATCTCTCTACCGCTTCTATTTCTACACACTTGGCCTCTAACTCAAGTTTCTTTACCTCCAGACTGATTTTTAAGTCCTCTGTAGAAAGGTTGAGCTGTCCATTCTCCGAGTGTGGAACATCTCCACTGCCAGCCTGATCATCCTCCTGGTTGCTTTTTTCTGATGCAGCTGTGGCCAAAGCTGCAATCATGTCTGCCTTAGTCAGGTTTCCATGCACCAGTCCCCTAGCCTGGTAAATCTCAGCCAGCTGGTTCCTTGCTGACATGCTGCCTGCTCTCCATGACTAATTAAGCTAACAAAAGAAATAAAACAATTGTGATCTGAACTCTGAGTATTCACTGCATGGCTGATTTAGAGTACAAAAACACCCATGGTAATCATTGTACACAAGCTACAGGAATTCACACTGCCCACACCACTACAAGCCAATTAGTATTTTCCAACCAATTAATATGTGGTGTGGATATCCCACCACTGCCAAACAATTAATATGTGATGGCTGTGCACTGGCCCAGCAATCAAGGAGCCTCAATCCTCAACACTAACACCAGTGAGGGGTGTCCATATAGGGAAAGGATAATAAATACACACACAGTAAAGTACAATTTCACAGTCAGTCTGGAGCTGTTTTTTCCCTTTCTCGCCAGATCCCCAATAAGACTCCCCACTGGGACAGCTATAATGTCCAGATCTCAGCCTAGTGGGCAAGCTAAAACCTCCAGCACCCTCTCTGTCCAACCAGTGCTTCATCTCCCTGCCCAATTAGCTGACACACACACACTTTGAGATAAGTCGTCTAGTCCAGATACAGATTTGCTGTATCCAGGACTGTTTGTAAGCTTCTGAGCCCCCAAGCCTTTCTGTGTTGGAAGGAAGCCTTCTAGCTTAATTTTGTTTCTTAGAACTAGCCAGTTTTCTAGTTTCAGAACTCAAATCTGTGTCTTTGAGCTCAGCACTTGTTCAGAACTCATTTTAAGCACTAAATAAGCTACTAATTACTATAGCACTCAACTTTCCTCACTTGTTCATAGGTTCATAGGTTCATACTAGGCTATCTGCCCTAGGGCATTTATAAGCCTAGCCAGAATGTGTTTGGCTTTCGCCACCCATTTTAAATTTATTTTGCTATGCCCTTTTTCGAGGTTAGTATACTGTGCCTCTGTCTAACAGTGACACAGAAGTGATACCCGGGGTAAACCTATGATCTCCCATCCACTCATCAAGATTCCTGTTGAAGAGAGTCAATGAGGGACTCTGTCTAACCTGGACTGGGATTTTATTCCAGAGTGAAGGGAGCCTCTGGGTTATGAATCTGTCCCTCCAGCATGTCCTATTTATTTCAGTGCTGAGGTTCAAGTCTCTCGAGCGCATAGCTCGATGGGATTTGGATTTTCTGAGGTGCAGCATGTCCATTAATTCCAGATTGGACATGGCTTTATACCTCAGGCACAGATCGCCTCTGAACAGGCAGTATGCCACTGAGTAGAGCTGGAGTTTCTTTAACCGGGCAGCATATGGCATCTGTTTGAGCCCTTTGATCCTCTTGGTGAGGGACTTTTGGGGTCTTTCCAGTTGCTGCAGGTGTCTGGTAAGGTACATCCCAAAAGGGGCATTGTACTCAATTATGGGCCTGATGAGGGATAAGTAAAGAGGCACGATGACCTCCCCTGATCTAGATGTGAATCCCTTCATGATTAGGTGGGCTATATAAAATGTTTTTCTAACCACTTTGGCCACGTGGTTGTCAAATGAGAGATTGCTATCAACTTGGGTCCCCAGGTCCCTAATTACTTCTTCTGTACTTAATGGATTACCACCTATGTGGTAATTTGTGGGCACTTTGTTTTGCCAAAAGGGATGACTATACACTTTTTGGCATTTAGCTTGAGGCCATGGCTCTGGCACCAGTTGTCTGTTTTTATGAGGCCCTTTTGGAGGATGCTTGTGTCGGCTGGAGAGTCGATTATGGCGCCCAGTTTGCAGTCATCTGCGAACTTGGTCAGCCACAGTCCTTCCGTGTTGGCCTGTACCTCCGAGAAATATATACCGAACAAGAGAGGTCCTAGGACTGAGCCTTGTGGGACACCACTTGTAACTGGTTTGGAGTCTGACATGGCTCCAACAATTCTAACCATGTGGGTTCTGTCCTTGAGCCAGTTTGCAATCCATCTAGTGATATAGGGGTTTATATTTAAGCTGGTGAGCTTATCTATAATGCCAGAGTGGGGTATTGTATTGAAGGCTTTTGCGAGGTCCAGGTAGGCTGTGTGGACCACCTTCCCCTCGTCAATGGCCTTGGTGACTGTTTCAAAGAAATCAACCAGGTTTAAGAGGAAGGATCTGCCCTTAACAAAGTCGAACTGGGTAAGATTCAGTGTTTGTAGGTCCCCAATATCTTTATTTATGAGGTCCATGATGATCCTTTCCATAGCTTTGCAGACCAAGCTAGTCAGGCTTATGGGGTGATAGTTTCCAGGATCCGTTGAGGCACCACCTTTATGGAGAGGGACCACTGTTGCTGTATGCCACACTTTGGGCACATATCCTGTAGTAAGGCTGATACTGAACACTAGTTTTATGTTTGGGTTTAGCTCTTCTTGGAGTTCATGTAGGACGCAGCCAGGGACACCATCTGGTCCCATTGATGCTGTGTTTTTTGCTTTGGAGAGGGCGGCTCTTACCTGAGCATCTGAGATGTCAGGGGGGCAGCACTCTGCTGGGATAGATATTTGCCCATTTGGTGGGGAGCAGGGGGAGAAGTTTGCACTGAACCTCTCAGCTAGGATGTTGGCAATGTCTGTGGGTTCGGTGTATTTTTTGTCATTTTGGACTAATTCTGAGCATATCTGGGAATTACCACCCAGGTTCCTAACATAACTAAAGAAAGCCTTGTGATTATCCTTAGTGTCCTGTGCAATTTTTCTCTCGAAGCTGGCCTTAGACAATTTTATGTGTGCCCGTAGTTTTTTGCTAATACTGATCAGTGATGCCTTCCCTTTCTGGGATTTTGCTCTAACATTTAGTAGCTTCCTCCTTCTGTTGTATAGTTTGTTTATGGCTGGGGTCCACCAGACAGGACGTCTGCCTTTGGAGGATTGGGACTTGGTTTTATTTGGGATCGCATGATCCATGCATTCCTGAAGGTGTTCATAGAATGCGTTTATAAAGGATTCTGCGGTCTGGGCCGTATTTTCCACAGGCCCGGGGGCTTTGAAAGATTCCACCTCAGTTTTGAGGAGTGTGAAATTTGTTTTAGAGAAGTTTTTTACTGTGGTTTTCTGGGCAGGGGGTGGGGTCGGGATGTGAATATCCAGTGAGATTAGTTTATGGTCTGATCTTACCAGTGAGGGATACACTTCTGGTCTGGAGCATAGAGTCCCCATGTTGGTGATGATCAGGTCCAGTATGTTTTCCCTCTTGTGGGAGTGGTAACAAGTTGTTCCATAGCATTTGAGTTTATAAATTCTAGGAACCTTTGGGCTAGGTGTTGGAGCTAGAGTAATGCTCCCAGTCTATGTTTGGGTAGTTGAAGTCGCCCAATATAAAGGTGTTTGGAGAGACCTTCATATTTTCCAGTGTTCTCAGGAAGGCCGAGTGGGGTTCCTGGGTTTGGGAGGGTGGTCTGTAGCAGGCTATAAACTGGAAGGCAGTTTTACCCACTGTTAGTTGCACATGGATAGTCTCTGATGCTTCGTGCTTTGCCACCAACCTGGAGGTGTGGGTATCTTTGATGAATATCGATACTCCCCCTCCTTTTGTGGTTCGGTCCAAGTTTTGGGGCGAAAAGCATGGTATGAGGTATAACCTGGTAGTGCTGGGGTGCTCTCGGGAGCCCTGAACCAGGTTTCTGTTACTGCACAGATATCAATGTTCTCCATGCTAAGGAGAGTTTTGAGTGCGTGCATCTTGAGGTTTAGACTTCTGGCGTTGAGTAGCATTACTCTTAGTTTCTTATCCCTTGTGATACCTATGGAGGTGGGTTTGTCTTTTGAGCCTTGCCTAAAAAAGGCACTATGGTGGTAGCAACAGCCTTTGCCAATATCCGAAAGCCCAGAGGTGACAGGTGCAAACCATCCCTAGTGAAGCATCGTGGCTTGTCGAGCATATCATCCCAAGCTGACAGGCATTGGATCCCCTTTGAATGACACCAGTACTTAACCCAATTGTTGAAATTGATCATCTTGTATTCATATTGTGGCATCATTCTTGGTGAGGGTAAGATGCTACTCAAGGTCAGGGTCATACCGGCCTGGGCTACATGCTCATAGAGCTCCTTTATGTCTCTTTTCATGTAGTCCAGGGAGGTACATCTCAGGTCATTCACACCAGCATGGACAATGACTGAGTCATATTTGTACTTGCCTTGGAGTGACCTGAGTGCTTGTGTTATGTGGCGGATCCTAGCGCCCGACAGGCTGCTCACCGTGACCCTCTCCTTGTTCAGCCTGGTGAGCAGGACGTCAGTGTGCTTGACAATAGAGTCACCTATTACAAGTGTATCAGGTGTGTTGTTTAGTCTTAAGGGCTGTGACTGTTTGGTACACTGGCTTTGTGAGATATGTGTTGCACGTGTTTTGTTTTGGGGTAGCAGCTGCTTGGGTGTCTGCTTTGGAGGTCTCTGCTGCTTCGGCAGATCTTTATTTAGAGCCTCTGAGTATGTTTTTGTGTGATTATGTGTTTGGTTTGCTGTCGTGGTAGGTCTATGTGAGACTGGAATTGTAGTGAGTGTGGTTTCCTTCTCCTCCTGACTGGTTATGCCAGTACTGAGTTGAGAGTGCTTAGCCTCCAGTTTGGCTATATGGTTGCATCTCTCACATGTGTTGGAATTTGTTGGGAGGAGGAGAGGGTTGTCTGTGTACATGAGGCAGTTGTAACATTGCCTCAAGATTCCCGATTCACCAGCTGGACCGGAGAGGAGATTGACAACTGAACTTTGGACATGCTAGAATAATATTGGGAATTCCTTAATAATTGAAAACCAGGGCCAGTGGGGAGTGAGGGTGTAGTGCTTTTAATTTTTAGTGCTGACTTATATAATTGCTTTAGTGAGCAAGTGCCAGGTAACTTAAGTGCAATGTGTTACAGGTAACTGCAAAAATGACAAACAGTAACTTTCTTTCAAGTGAAACAAGGAAATAAGTACAGTAAGCAATGCTGATATCACTAGTGATCCACAGAAGTGCTGAGAAGCCACGCATTAGGTGGAATTAGCGTTCCAGGGAAATAACAAGCAAACAAACAACAAGCATATAAACAAAGCTAGATTCAGCAGGCCTGGATCTAGTCTATGCTACAGCAAACAAGGTGTACCAATTTCAGTAAGATACAGTTCAAATATTCAGGCACTATAAACCTTTAACCAGAAATTCCCAGCTCAGAAGGGCAGAGTCCAGCCTCTTCTCCCACAAGAGTGCAGACCACAAACCTTCTTAATGTAAAATAACTGGCCTGAAGCCCAAGTGCTTAAACCAGAACTAATACACTTTAAGAATAACAGACACTGGGCTCTCAATCAGCAGTTCCCAACTTAGAAGGATGAAAGCTACCTGTCCTGCCACCACAGTGCATGCCACAAACCTTCCTAATGTAAAACAACTGGTCTGAAGCCCAAGTGCTTAATCCAAAAGACTTAGAATGATAGCTACACTTTAATCATGTTACTACCAAGTAGTAATAAATACAATTGAATACTTTACAGAATGCCTGGATTAGTGCTCAAGTTACACAAACAAAGCTAGATCCAGCAGGCCCAAATCCAATCTATGCCACAGCAAACAAGGCGCACCAACTTCAGTAAGAAGCAGTTCAGATATGCATGCACTATAAGCCTTCAACCAGCCTCTCCTCCCACAAGAGTGCAGACCACGAACCCTCTTAATGTAAAATAACTGGCCTGAAAGCCGAAGTGCTTAAACCAGAATTAATACACTTTTAGAATAACAGACACTGAGCCCTCAATCAGCAGTTCCCAACCTAGAAGGATGTAAGCTACCTGTTCTGCCACTACAGTGCAGACCACAAACCCTCTCAGTGCAAAACAACTGGTCCGAAGCCCAAGTGTTTAAACCAAAAGGCTTAGAATGAGTTACACCAAGCAGTAATAAATACAATTGAGTACTTTTAAGATGATGCAAAAGTAAAAAAGTAGGTAGAAACACAAGTATAGTAAAAGCAGATGAAAATTTTTTTTTTTTTTTTTTTTTTTGAACAAGTGCTGAGATCAAAGAAACAGATCTGAGTGCTGAAACTAGAAAACTGACTAGTTATAAGAAAAAAAACTAAGCTAGAAGGCTTCCCTCCACACAGAAGGGCTTGGGGGCTCAGAAGCCTACAAATAGTCTATACCACTTAACAGGAAAGGCAGGAACCAAGCTTAATTTTTTTTTTTTTTTTTTTTTCTGTTTCCCAGATGCTCTCTTTGTACACAGTAGGAGTGCCTGAAATCAGAATATGATCTCACTGCACTCAGTTGAGTGAGCAAATGAGATGGGCCCAGAAGGAGTATCCAAACACAAATTTACAAGAGGGGCGGGCAGTTGCAAGGCCACTAAGATTCTAGAGGAAAACAGTTTTTAGTACTTAATAAATAAGCACCTATCCAGGCATGTCTAAGGGTCAACTCCTGGTGTTTTTTCCTATCTACCTGATGAATCTGAGCATCTTGGGGAAATGCAGCAATTGCCTCATGTACACAGATAACCCTCTCCTCCTACCACCCAGCACTACAACATGTGAGAGATGCACTTATATAGCCAAACTGGAAGCAAAGCTCTCTTCATCCAAGACTGGACTAGACAGTCAAGAGGAGAAGGTAAACAATTGCGCCACACCACACTCATCACATAGTCCCTCAAAACATACACCACCAAAGCACACACATAAAAACACAAAACACATGTCTACATTCACGGAGGCTCTAAAAAACTCTATCTAAGCAACAGGGACTTCCAAAGCAGAAACGCAAGCAATCTCAACCCCCCCCCCAACACAACCCAAATGACACATGGCCCACAAACTCAGTGTGCCACTCAACCGCAGCCCATAAGGCATAACAACGTACCCAACACTCTAGTCATAGGTGACTCTATAGTCAGGCACACTGATGCTCCACTCACCAGGCTAAACAAGGAGAAAGTTACTGTCAGCTGTCTGTCAGGTGCCAGGATCTGCCACATAACAAATGCACTCAGGTCACTCCACAACAAGTACAAATATGACTCTGTCATTGTCCATGTTGGTGTGAATGGTCTGAGATGTACCTCCCAGGATTACATGAAAAGAGACATGGAGGAGCTGTCCAATCTTGTAGCCCAGGCAGGTATGACCTAGCCATGAATAGCATCCTGCCATCACCCAGAATGATACCACAGTACAAGGACAAAATGATTGACTTCAACAATTGGCTAAACTTCTGGTGTCATTCTATGGGGATCTAGTATCTGTCTGCCTGGGATGACATGCTCGACAAACCACGATGCTTTGCCAGAGATGGCCTGCACCTGTCGCCCTTGGGATTCCGGATACTGGCTAAGGCTCTTGCCACCCCTATAGTGCCTTTTTTAGGCAAGATTCAAATGACAAATTCACCAACATAACAGGTACAAGCAAGAAAAATCTGAGGGTAATGCTACTTAATGCTAGAAGTCTAAACCTCAAAATGCACTCACTCAAGGCACTCCTTAAAATGGAGAACATCGACATCTGTGCAGTGACAGAAACCTGGTTCAAGGCTCCAGAGAGCACCCCTGCATTACCATAGGTTCATAGGTTCATACCAGGCTATCTGCCCTAGGGCATTTATAAGCCTAGCCCAGAGTTTTGTGGCTTTCGCCACCCCTTTAGTTTGAAGGATACTATGCCCATTATTTTGCTGTGCCTCTGTCAAGCAGTGACACTGAGGTTATCCATGGGGTATACCTGCGATCTCCCATCCATTGGTCAAGATTTCTCTTGAACAAGGCCAGCGAGGTGCTCTGCCTCACATGAACTGGGATTTTGTTCCACAGCATAGGGAGTCTCTGGGTGATGAATCTGTACCTCCAGCACGTCCTATTAATAGCTGTGTCGAGGTTTAAGTCTCTTGCCCTTGTAGTTCTGATGGATTTAGATTTTTTGAGGTGAAGCATGTTCATTAATTCCGGGTTGGACATGGCCTTGTATGTCAGGCACAGGTCACCTCTGAGCAGACGGTAAGCGACTGAATAGAGCTGGAGTTCCTTCAGTCGGGCAGCATAAGACATATTTTTGAGACCCTTTATCCTTTTGGTGAGGAACTTTTGGGGCCTTTCCAATTGCTGCAGGTGTCGGGTCAGATACATTCCGAATGGGGCATTGTACTCAATCATTGGTCTGATGAGTGATGAGTACAGGGGAACGATGACCTCCCTTGATCTAGATGTGAATCCCTTCATGATCAGGTGGGCAATGTAGAAGGTCTTCCTAACTACTTTGGCAACGTGAGTGTCAAACGAAAGGTTACTGTCAACCTGGGTCCCCAGATCCCTGATAACCTCTTCTGTGCATAGTGGATTGCCACCTATATGGTAACTAGGGGTAACTTTGTTTTTCCCGAAGGGAATGACTATGCATTTTTTGACGTTTAACTTTAGGCCATGGCTCTGGCACCAGTTATCCGTTTCTATGAGACCCTTCTGAAGGATGTCTGTGTCAGATGGGTTTTCAACTATGGTGCCCAGTTTGCAGTCATCTGCAAACTTTGTCAGCCATAATCCTCCTGTGTTTGCCTGTACTTCTGAAAAGTAGATACCGAACAAGAGTGGGCCAGGACTGAGCCCTGTGGGACACCACTTGTGACAGGCTTGGAGTCTGACATGGCGCCAGCAACTCTGACCCTGTAGGTTCTGTCACTTAGCCAGTTTGCAACCCATCTTGTGACGTATGGGTTTACGTTTAAGCTGGTGAGTTTTTCAATGATACCCGAGTGGGGTATTGTGTCGAAAGCCTTTGCCAGGTCAAGGTAGGCTGTGTGGACTGCCTTACCCTCGTCAATGGCCTTGGTGACTGTTTCGAAAAAGTCAACCAAGTTTAAAAGGCATGATCTGCCCTTGACAAAGCCAAACTGTGTTGGATCCAAAGTCTGCAAGTCCCCTATGTCTTTATTTATGAGTTCCATTATGATCCTCTCCATAGCTTTGCAGACCAGGCTTGTCAAGCTGATGGGACGGTAGTTTCCGGGGTCGGTGGAGGCACCTCCTTTGTGAAGTGGGACCACCGTTGCCGTATGCCACTCCTTGGTGCATCCTGAGGTGAGACTAAGATTAAACAGCTGCCCTAACTGCGGGTTTAATTCCTCATTGAGTTCATGGAGCACACAACCAGGGACACCATCTGGTCCCATGGATGCTGTGTTTTTCGCCTTGGAGAGAGCAGTTCTCACCTGAGCATTTGAGATGTTAGGGGGACTACAATCCTTCGGTATAGATATCTCTCCTTTTGGGGGGGGGGATTTGCACTGAACCTGTCAGCCAGTATGTTGGCAATGTCTGTAGGTTCCGTGATTTTTACATCATTTTGCACTAATTCTGAGCATATCTGGGAGTTTCCTCCCAGGTTTCTAACATAGCTGAAAAAGTCCTTATGATTGTCTTTTGAGTCCTTAGCGATTTTTCTCTCAAAATTTGCCTTGGATGCTTTTATGAGAGATCTCAGTTTTTTACTTATAATGATCAAGGGTGTCTTCCCTTTTACAGATTTCGCTCTATCTTGTAGTAGCTTCTTCCTTTTGTTGTAAAGCTTGTTTATGGCTGGGGTCCACCAGACTGGACACTTGCCTTTGGTACAAAGAGTCTTTGTTTTGTTTGGGATTGCCTGATCCATGCAGTCCTGGAGGTGCTGGTAGAAGGCATTTGTAAGTGATTCAGCGGTTTGAGTAATGGTTACCGCTGGCTCGGGGGCCTTGAAAGAGACCACACCAGTCTTTAGGAGTGTGAAGTTGGCTTTTGAGAAGTTCTTCACTGTGGTCTTTTTTATCTGGGGTGGGGGCGGGATGTGGATTTCCAGTGAGATTAGTTTATGATCTGATCTCACCAATGATGGGTATACCTCTGGTGCTGAACATTGTGACCCCATGTTTGTGATGATGAGATCTAGTATGTTTTCTCCTCTTGTGGGGATGGTGACTAGTTGTTCCATGGCATTTGAGTATATGAACTCTAGGAACCTTTGGGCTAGAGTGTTGGGGCTTGAGTAGTGATCCCAGTCTATATTTGGATAGTTGAAATCACCCTGAGTTTGAGAGGGTGGCCTGTAACAGGCTCCAAACTGCAGAGCAGTCTTGCCTACGGTTAATTGCACCTAGATGGTTTCCGATGCATCGTGCATTGCCACCAACCTTGAGGTGAGGGTGTCCTTGATGAATATGGACACCCCCCTCCTTTCTTGGTGTTGTCCGGATTTTGGGGCCGGAACGCATGATATGAGGTGAAACCTGATAGTGCCGGGGTGCTCTCAGGAGCCTTGAACCATGTTTCAGTCACAGCACAGACATCGATGTTCTCCATACTGAGAAGGGCTTCGAGTGCGTGCATCTTGAGGTTGAGACTTCTGGCATTGAGCAGCATTACCCTTAGTTTTCTTCCTTTTTGTGTTCTAGGGTGGTAGGTTTAGAATTTGAGCCCTGCCTAAAAGGCACAATGGGGTGCAAGAGCCTTTGCCAAAATCCGAAGCCCAGGGTGACAGGTGCAAGCCGTCCCTTAAGCAGCGTGGCTTGTCCAGCATGTCATCCCAGGCAGACAGACATTGGATCCCCTTTGAATGACACCATAGTTTAAGCCAATTATTAAAGCTGATCATCTTGTCTTCGTATTGTGGCATCATTCTTGGTAAAGGTAGGATACTGCTCAAGGTCAGGGTCATACCTGCCTGGGCTACATAATCAGAGAGCTCCTCTATGTCTCTTTTCATGTAGTCCAGGGAGGTACGTCTCAGGTCGTTCACACCAGCATGGACAATGACTGAGTCATACTTGTACCTGCAGTTGAGTGACCTGAGTGCTTGCGTTATGTGGCTATAATTCATACCACACCTTTCGGCCACCTAACTGGACTGAAGCACTAAAGGCGAGGGCTTGTCCATATTCATTAAGGATATCCACACCTCCAGGCTATTTGCTCAGCATAATGCATCTGAGATTATCCAAGTGCAACTAACTCTGGGCAAGACCGCAATCCAAATTGTAGTTTGCTACAGATCCCCCACCATGCCCCAGGATTCCCACTCCTCATTTCTTGATACAGTGGAAAATATTAGGGTACAACCTAACACTCCCAATGGGAGATTTCAACTACCCTACCATTAACTGGGAAAACTACTCATGTACCAACTCTTGTGCTCAATGTTTTCTAGAATTCATAAATTCCAATGCCTTGGATCAACTTATCTACACCCCTACCAGGGGCAGCAATATCCTATACCTGGGGGGCAACCGGTGTTCCACACCAGAGGTCACTTCCTCATTTGTCAGATCCGACTACAAGCAAATCACCCTAGAAATCCACATCCCACCCCCACCCCCCATTAGGGAAACCACTGCAAAAATTTTCACGCTTCTTAAGACAGAAGTGGCAAACTTCATGACACCCATGCTGATGGACAATAGAGGTACGACTGCTGAATCCTATACAATTTCACTTTATAAGCACTTACACAAGTGCATGGATCGTGCAATCCCTAACAGAACCAAGATGCTATCCTTCAAAAAAAAAAGCCAATTTGTTGGTCCCCTGCCATAAACAAACTCTACAACAGAAGAAAAAAACTGTTGCAAAAAAAGAGTAAAATCCCATGATTGGAGGAACTCCGTAGTCAGCCTCAGTAAGAAGCTGCGATCCCTCATCAAATCCTCCAATGCTAGTTACGAAAACAAAATCACCACTGATTTTAAAGACAACCACAAAGCATTCTATAGCTATGTCAAGAATCTCAATGGCAACACTCTGATCTGCTCTGAGTTACAGCACAATGGCACTAAATATACAGAAAGTACAGTTTTGTACCTACCATAAATGTAGATGTCCAATAGGTATGCATCTGCAGTCATAACATATGGGTTGTCCTGCCTCAGGCAGCCCTTCGGTCGGCCGGATTCCAAAGTCTGGGTCTGGCCTCAGCTGATGTCGCACTTTCCCCGACGTCAGAGCTTCTGGGGTATAAAGGCATAAGCCGATGCCATTTTCCTCAGTGTTTCTTGCCCCAGATGCCAGGTGCCCTCTAGGAAGGCTAAATTTGGATAAATGTTGAAAATTCCAAACAGTAGCAAACAATATATATATATATATATATATATATATATATATATATATATATATATATATATATATATATATATATATATATATATATATATATATATATATATACATATATACATACAAACAAATACACCATAATAGAGTCCCCCAGCTAGCTGAAGAAGGGTAAGCACCCTAGAGTACCACAGAGGGAAGGAGGGTGGGTAATCCTGACTGCAGATGCATACCTATCGGACATCTACATTTATGGTAGGTACAAAACTGTACTATGTCCTTCAAGGATGCATCTGCAGTCATAACATATGGGTAGAATACCATAGCCAAACTGGGGGAGGAGGTACTAAGATAAGGATGGTGTAGTTAAGATCCCCTGTAAAACTGCAGTTGCAAAACCTGCTCGGGATCTGGAGTATAAAGGTAGATTGTAATGCTTGGAAAATGTATGCACAGAGCTCCAAGTAGCAGCTTCTAAAATGTCCTTGGTAGCCACCCCTCGTAGGAAAGCTGTAGTGGTGGCTGTGGCTCTTGTGGAGTGAGGCCTGATATTGTCAGGAGCTGTCTTTCCATGAAAAGAGTAGCAAAAACGAATGGAATTTCCTATCCATTTTGAAATTGTCTGTTTGGAAATTGCTTTTCCTTGCACTCCAGTTGCATATGCTACAAAAAGTTGGTCAGTTTTTCTGCTGGTTTTAGTTCTGTCCAGATAGTAGCGTAGTTGTCTGTGTACATCCAAGGTGTGCAATAGTTTTTTCCCCCCTGTTCTGTGGGTTAGGGAAGAACGTAGGCAAATGAATAGTTTGGTTCAAGGATACCCTGGATACCACCTTTGGCATGAAAGTAGGATTGGTTCTCAGAGACACTCTATCCTGGTGAAAAATAAGGAAAGGCTGCACTGCCATTAGTGCCTGTAACTCGGATACTCTTCTTGCTGAAGTGATTGCCAGAAGGAAAGCAGTTTTCCAAGATAAGAACTGTAATGTTAATTTTTCCAGCACAAAATTGAGATCCCATGTAGGCAGGGGGGGGTCTCCTTGGAGGTTTTACATTTTTGATCCCTCTTAAAAATTGTCTGAGGAGAGGGTGAGAGAAGATAGGTGGATCCATGTTGTACTCTGCTGAAATTGCTGAAGCATGAATCTTAATGGAAGAATAGGACAAGCCATTGTGGAACAGTTCTGCTAAATATTCTAGAATGTGTGCTAGGTTTGCCAGTGTGATATTTGTACCCTTTGATGCGCTCCAAATGAGGAATCTCTTCCATTTAGCTGAGTATGTCTTCCTTGTGGAGGGTCTGAGAGCCACCAGGATAATGTCCTTGACCCTCTGAGATAAAACAGTTTTGTTTTGTTTTAAGCAATTTTCCAGGCAGTTAGCTGCAGTGTTTTCAAGTTTGGATGCAGGGTCTTGAAGTTGTTCTGCATTAGAAGAAGAGGCCATAGGGGTAGAGGCCATGAGTTCATCCGAGACATGCTTCTCAGTAGCAGGTACCAGTGCTGCATTGGCCAGTCTGGAGCTATCAGTATCACCTTTGGCTGTTCCTCCCTGATCTTCAGTAGAACTTTGTACATCAATGGAAGAGGTGGAAAAGCATACACTGTTAGGGCATTCCAGCTGAAAGAGAGAGAGTCCACCCTCCAGGCTTGTGGGTGGTATACTCTTGAGCAGAATTTCTTCAGTTGGTGGTTGAGTGGGGAGGCGAACAGGTCTATCTCTGGCATTCCCCATTTGCTTGTTATGATTTTGAAGATGTCTGGATGCAGCATCCATTCGTGAGCATCCGTGGTAGTTCTGCTTAGGCTGTCTGCTAGTGAATTCTCTTTTCCTGGTACGAATTTGGCCTTCAGCTGGATGTTGAGATTCAGGCCTAGGTTCCACAGATCCATTGCCATCCGGCATAGAGGGTAGGAATGCATGCCTCCCTGTTTGTTTATGTACCACATGACTGTGGTGTTGTCTGTCCTTATCAGCAGATGTCCTTGCTGGAGGAATGATTTGAATGTCTCGATTGCATGTTTCACCACCAGCATCTCCTTTAAGTTTATGTGCAAGTTCAGCTGGTCCTGAGACCATAGGCCTTGGATACACTTGTCCTCCATGTATGCACCCCATCCTAGGTCTGAGGCGTCCGTGGTGATGGTCTGCCTTGGTTGTGGTTTGTTGAAAGGCAACCCTCTGTTGGACTGGCAGGCCTGAGCCCACCACAGGAATTCCTTTTTCAGGCATGGAATGATTGGTATCATGGTTTCTAGACTGTGCCTGTGTTGAGACCATACATTCCTTAGGTACCATTGTAATTTTCTCATATGTAGCCTGGCATGCGGGATCAAGATTATGCAGGATGCCATGTAACCCAGGGCCTGCAGGACTTTCCTTGCAGTGAGCTGAGTTTGTCTTGTCAAAGCCATGAAGTAGACTAGAAGTTGCTTTTGTTTTTCTTCTGTGAGAAAAGCCATCTGAGTCATTGTGTCCAGATCCGCACCCAAAAATGTTATCCTTTGGGATGGCACTAGTCTTGACTTCTGGATGTTGACTGTGTATCCCGAGGCCTGCAACAGGTGCATGACATAGGCCAAATCCTTTATTAGTTTTGTCTTGTTGTTCGCTTGTATTAGGCAGTCATCCAGGTATGGATAGATTTGAATTCCCTGAAGCCTGCAATGTGCAATTACTGATGCCAGGAATTTCGTGAATACTCTGGGCGCAGTAGATAAGCCAAAGAGCAATGCTGATAATTGATAATGCTCTGATCCTGCAAGAAATCTGAGGTGTCTTCTGCAATCTGGTTGTATAGGGACGTGCAGGTATGCCTCCTTGAGATCTAGAGTCACCAGCCAAGACTCCTTGCCCAACATGGGAAGAAGTTGCTGTAGGGTCAGCATCTTGAATTTTGGCACAATGAGATATGTGTTTAGTGCGGACAAGTCGAGAATAGGCCTCCATAGGTTTTCTTTTCTTGGTACAAGGAATAGTCTGGAATAAAATCCTTGGCCTTGTTCCATAGATGGTACCCTTTCTATAGCTTTCATCTGAAGTAAATTGTGGATTTGTCTTAAAGCCTCTGGCTTCTGGTTTGGTGGAAGGTTTGGCATTCTGCTCCTTCTTGGAAAAGTGTGGAAGTGAAACCTGTATCCTTTGTCTATGGTTTGCAATGTCCATTTGTCTTTTGTAATGCAATACCAGTTTTTCGAGAATAAAGACAGCTTTCCGCCCAAGGGTGCTTCCAGTTGTCCCCTGGTAGGCGGAATCAGAGTCAAGTCATTGTGTCTGTCCTGTGGAAGTGGTTGTAGTTGCAGCTGTGGCAGTACTTCTCTGGTTGGCAGGCTGCCACTGACGACCCCTGTAGGCACCCTTTGATTGACCTCTGCCTCTTGGGCGTCTATTCCTGCCCCTCTGTGTTCTGGAGGTGTCTGGAAAGGACCAATTCTTTGAAGGCCAGTTTCTGCTGAACCTCGGAGGATGAACCTGCAGAAAATCCTTTACTGTTTGCACAGATTTTGCTTTTTCTTCCACTTTCTTTAGAATCTCCTGTGCAGGGGAGCCAAATAAACTTTGTTTCTCCATTGGAGCATCTAGGAGTTTAGCCTTGACATGGTCTGGCAAGGATTGCTCTTTTAGCCAGGCATGTCTTCGAATTACTGCCCCAGTCATAGCTGATATAAATGAAGCCTCCAGTGCATCATAGCCACATTTTAAGAAATGATTACTGACCTGCTGAGAGTTGTGTACCAAATCCTGAAGGGACTTTCAGTCTAAAGGTTCAGTAGAAGAAAGCTTTTTATTCAGCTGATCTAACAAATATTCCTGGTACTGTATCATGTGGAATTGACAGTTTAATGCCCTGGCAGAAAGAGTAGCAGATGTATAAACCTTTTTTCCCCATCTCTCTAATGCTCGTGACTCTCTTTCAGAGGGTAGGGGGTTTTTGGCCGTGGCAGCTGCAACACCTTTTGGGCCCTGAGATATAGTGTAAAAAGGTTCTTAATCTTTTTCTAGAATCAGAGAAATCCTGACCCTGCCATTGAAAGTGTTCCCTCATTGAATGCAAAGTTTCCCCAAAGGAAAATTCTTCAGGAGGGGAGGCAGAAGCAATAGAGTCTTCTGCATCTGTATCCTCATAAGGAGAATATGGCCCTTCCTGATGGTCTGATAAATCAGATCCATCCGAGGAGTAATCTGAGGAGAGAGGTTCAGGGGGTTCAGTCCTAGGCCTTTTGTCAGGAGGTGGGTGGGAGGCCCTGTCTGGGTGAGGTTGGGAACCCCTAATCATGGATATAAGGTCCTCAGCAAGGCTGAGAATCTGAGAAGTTGAGGAAGGTCTCTGAGAAGTAGCTTTTGCAGGTAAGGCTTTTGGTATTTTGGCAGCTTTAGCCCTGGAGAAGGCCTTAATAGACATAGAAGCAGGGGGCCTAGCTGCCCCACGTGCAGGAGTAGAGATGTCCAATGGAATGGTGTTGGACAATTCTTGTGCGCTTGCTTCTTCGGTAGGGATTTCTGTAGCCGACGCAGATGGGGCCTCTCTGGCCTCGGTTGTCGGAGGTATGATTTCGGCAGAAGTAAGAACCGAGGACTCGGTTACAGCCGAAACTGAGACACTGTGGTAGGCCTAACCGTGGTTTCAGCGGAAACCGCAGCGGCAGTGTCGGTCCTTTTCCTGCTTTGGCTAAATGTAGTCGGAGTCTCCGACGGCATTTTATATGCAAAAGCGGATCCAAAAACTCTTCTGCAAACTCGACCCGGCGTCTAAGAGTCCGTCGGTTGAAGGAGGCACAGGCTAAACAAGCTGATACGTCGTGGTCTGGGCCTAAGCAAGGAAGGCAGTAAGAATGGAAATCCTTATGAGGTATTTGTTTCCCACAAGTTAAACAATTATTTACTTTGTCTGACATCGGCTGAGGCAAGAAAGAGTCCCCAGCGGGTACTTAGCTTTTAGAAGTCTTCGGTAGCTGAAATCTCTGGATCTGACCGACCGGCACTTGCGAACAGCTTCTGCTTCGGGCACCGTGCGGCAAGAAAGACTGAGGAAAATGGCATCGGCTGATGCCTTTATACCCCAGAAGCTCTGACGTCGGGGAAAGTGCGACATCAGCCGAGGCCAGACCCAGACTTTGGAATCCGGCCGACCGAAGGGCTGCCTGAGGCAGGACAACCCATATGTTATGACTGCAGATGCATACTTGAAGGACATCCAACTGATATTGCCAACATCCTGGCAGATAGGTTCAGTGCTAACTTTACCCCCTCTCATTCCCTAAAGGGACCATCTCTATACCGGAAGAATGCAAAGTTCCTGTAATCATGGCTACACAGGTAAAAAACACACTCTCCAAAGCCAAGAACACAGCATCTATGGGATCTGACAACATCCCAGGCTGTGTTCTACATGAACTGCAGAACGAACTGGCACCCCACATAAGTACCATGTTCAATCATAGCCTCACCTCAGGCTTTGTGCCCATTGAATGGTGCACAGCAATGGTTATCCCACTCCACAAAGGGGGAGCCACCACAGACCCTGGGAACTACCGCCCCATTAGCCTGATGAGCCTGGTCTGCAAGGCTATGGAACATATCTTCATGGAACTTATAAACAATGACATTGGTAATCTCCAGACTCTGGACCCTACCCAGTTCGGGTTTGTAAAAGGCAGATCATGTCTCCTAAACCTGATAGACTTCTTTGAAGCAGTCGCCAAAGCCATAGATGAGGGTAAGGTGGCTCACACAGCCTATCTAGATCTTACCAAGGCTTTCAGCACCATCCCCCACTTTGTAATTATAGATAAACTCACTAAACTATATATAAATCCCTATGTCACAAGATGGGTTGCCAACTGGCTCACTGAAAGAATACACACTGTGACTCTAAATCCAACTTCAGACCAGTGACAAGTGGAGTACCACATGGTTCAGTCCTAGGTCCTCTCCTGTTTGCTATCTACTTCTCTGAAGTACAGGCTAATACAGAAGGTCTTTGGCTAACAAAGTTCACAGATGACTGCAAACTAGGAGCCATAATCGAAACTCCTAATGATGTGGACATCCTACAAAAGGGCCTCACTGAGACAGATGTCTAGTGTCAAAGCCATGGCCTCATGTTCAATGCCATAAAGTCCATTGTCATCCCTTTTGGTAAAAACTCTGTACCCATGAAATACCACATAGGCGGTAGTCTACATAACATTGAAAGTGTGATAAGAGACCTTGGGACGCAGGTGGACAGTAGTCTCTCCTTTGATAATCACATCGTCACAGTAGTCAGGAAATCGTTCTATGTGGCATACCTCATCACAAGAGGTTTTTCATCCAGGAAAAAAGAGGTCATTGTTCCCCTCTACTCATCACTCATTAGACCCATTATAGAGTACAACATCCCTTTTGGTATGTTCCTCACAAGACATCTACAACAACTGGAAATGCCACAGAAATGCCTCACAAAGAGGATTACCGGCCTCAAACAGATGCCCTACGTAGACCGTCTCAAAAAACTCCAGCTTTACTCTATCACATATCGCCTACTCAGAGGTGATCTCTGACTAACATACAAAGCTATGTCAAACCCAGAGCTGTTGGACATGCTCCACTTAAAGAAAACCCAATCCCTCTGAGCTACATGCTCTAGGAACCTAAACCTTGCCACCACAATAAACAGAACATGCTGGAGGGTTAGATTCCTGTCCCAGAGACTTCCCATACTCTGGAACAAACTACCTATCTATATCAAACAAAGCTCCTCATTAGCACTCTTCAAGAAAAATCTTGATGATTGGATGTGAGATAGGAAATTCACCCCAGGGATCACTTCTGTAGCTCTGCTTGACAGGGGCATAGGAAAATAATGTTCTTGGGTGGCAAAAGCCAGGGTACCATTTGACTAGGCTTATATAGGCCCTAGGACCAACAGCCTAGTACCTACCTATGAACCTATGAACCTATATACAACCACACAAACACTCTTGAGGAAGGCTGGCACAGGTTCTCCAGCTGTGCCCCTTTTACCCAGACTATATGGTAGTACCACTTGCCACCACCCACTAATATTTATCAGCTACTAAAAAAGCCCTTAACAAAGGGTGTCCAATTATTACTGTGCAATATTATTATCCAAATGGTAAGTGCAACTGAACAGTCAAGGCTTATTGGAGTGGCTTGGCCAGTATCACTATACACATGCAATGTACTCTAGAGATTAAATTATCTCTACACAAAACAGTCACAGTTGAAAGGTTTAATAAATAACAAAAACACAAGACAATACTTCTTACTACACAGTGCTAGTCAAGAGTTCAGAGATCACAGAGAAATACTTAAAATAACACAGTAATAAAGTTCTCCCATCAATACAGAAAAAACTAATCTAATCTTCCTAGTTCCTAGCTATATCTAAGAGAAAACACAGTTGTAAAATAAACTTACATATAGAACAAGACAGTGCTGGTGATGTTGGATGTTCTCAAGACAAATGCTAAATGCCATCATCCTTTCTGTCCTTAAATTGATAACACAGTACCACTTAATCATTTCAGATTACATCATTTCTTTATGGTTCACAGGCTAACAGAAACTCAGAGGTTAATAGCCCTTTTGATCTTGCAGCTGATCAGGAAGTCAGAGCAATAAAATAAATTATACATGTAAATTCTAGCCATTAACTCGAGCCTCAAAACAATAGGCAGAATGCCTCCCTCTAGATATCTCGGCTCCGAGTTTTAGATCAAAGAATTTCACAATGCTTGACTTGCCAGCTTTCTTACAGCAGAGTGCACTGTTGTTACATTTGTTTCAGTTCAACATCCAACACTGTCTTTTCACATTTAAGAGAACAAGCCTGTGGCTTACTTTAATATTTATAAATGACAGAATTATCTACAAAATTCTATCTGGCTAGGCTGGCAGCCTTCACCTATCTTCAGACATGCCATCATCATTAACCTTACCTGAAGATATGCCACCTTGACCTCGTCTGCCAATGGGAAGGAAAGCTAGGGAGACAGCCTGAGTACTATCATATGTGTTTATGTATGACTCTCTGCTAATATTATAAATTATTTTACACATGAAAGCAGCAAGAGATATACATGGGTATGCTTTGGTCAGCTTTTTTGTCTTTTATTAATCTATTTGTTAACCAGGTAAGCCCATCAGACAAACTGTCCCTTTTCAGGGCTGCACTGAAGTACCACACGGTTAAGTGACTTACTCAGATTTACATAGTAGGCAAATAGAGGTGGAATTAAAAAAACCCTATACCACTGAGTAGAGCAAGCAGCTTGTTAATAGCTCAAAACTGTAATCATCTACACTAACTGTGTCATGAAGACTTGATGAGATTGAAGAGAAGAGACTCACCTGTCAGAGGAGGCAGGCAAGATTGTCCAGGAATCCAGGCATGCATATTGTAATACAGTAATATTTGTAGATCTCTGTTTCACCAACTTTGCACAACAGTGCTTAGGTTTGAAATGCTAGTAAATAATGTAATTTTTGCATAAAGATTTGCCTTGCTTTGTGTTTCATATCAATTGTAAAATGCAAGTGTAGCAGTCCTCACAGTACTGTCTTTGAGAGTAATGAGGGAATTAATGGTGTGGGCTGCTTCCAGAGTACTTTTGTAGTATGCATCAGCCTCATCATGCATACATGAAGGAGACATTATGCAAGGGACCCATAAACTCTACCTGTGATCCCAAGGTCTACTACAAGTGTTCACCTGCTAGTATGTTTCTATGTGCTCACTGCCACTAGCTTCAAAAGGCAAGTGCTGTAACTCTCACTAGTCTGATAATACTAGTTAGCCCTTCAACACTCAGACATTATGAGCCTATATAACCCTACTAGAGCCCAAACTCTAATCCTAAAATTTTCACCCAGTACCTAACCTGAGTTCTCACTTTCTAATCCTAAAACTCCACTTCCCCTCCCAACCTCCCAAACCCTAAAGGTCCTGATCACTCCCTAAACCTAAAGCTCAGCTGATGCTCCCTAATCACTAAGCTTATGTTGAAGGGTTTTTGTATTGGGTTCTTATACTGGGGTCCAAATGGAGAAATGACAAAATCAGCAAAAGGAGAGAGGTATTGCTGGAACTGAATTAATCCTGAAGTCTTGGTGAGTACCTTCACAAGGTGGACCCTGTTTTTCACAAAATCTCACCAAGATGACACTGATATATAGATTGTATTTTATATAGCATATATCATGGACAGAAGTAGGTTAAAAAATAAAAAAAGATAGCTGGGTGCACAAGTCCCAGGATAAAAAAGTGCCCAATCCTGGTAGGCACCACTAGTACTAGGACTGTAAAAAGTGACAGTGTAAAATCCTCAAGGCATAGAAATATTCCTACAATGGGGCTAGGCCAGGCCCAGGGGGAGGATGCCCCCCTGTTGCAGAAGGAACTATCAGTCCACAAAAAGCTGATAGGCCAAAAAGAGCCATACAGATGATAACGTGGACTATCGAGGATAAGAAAGAAAGAAATTATGTATTGTTACTATTATGCAAGAAGTCCAGAATTTCCAGACAAAAGACACATGAAAAGATTAAATGAGAGATTAGAGGAAAGAAAAACCCTTCCACAACAAAAACTGTCAGAAGCTTCAAATAAAAATGTGGGTTCATTAATATAGCAGATCCATGAAAAACAGTATATAGACCAAGTAACCTTGTGCCGTTTGGAAAACACGACTGAGGAAGTGCTAAAATTTAAAGAGCAAAATTTAGAGACATTTGAAGGGTATAAAAAAGGAAGTGGACATGGGAAAGAAAGAGAGATATGATATGGTGAAATATTTATGCAAAGGAGAAAGCCAAATTAATCAACACAAAAAGGAAACCCCAAAGATATTCAAAGAGAAATATAGGCAAAGGCAT
Organism: Protopterus annectens; assembly: GCF_019279795.1. Classification (NCBI taxonomy): domain Eukaryota; kingdom Metazoa; phylum Chordata; order Ceratodontiformes; family Protopteridae; genus Protopterus; species Protopterus annectens. The sequence goes on along the minus strand of NC_056726.1, from coordinate 1,038,624,972 downwards.
CCAGATATGGACAATTTCACAATAAGCAGGAGACATCTGAAGAAATATGTACATGGGAAAGAAAAAGAGATTTAATATGGTGCAATATTTATGCAAAGGAGAAAGCAAAACTAATAAATGCAAAAAGAACAGCACCAAATATATTTGAGGAGGAATACATGCAAAGACATCCGGATATGGAACATTTTACAATACAAAAAAAAATAAGAAAACAAAGAAGAAAAGTAGAAAATAGGTTAGTAATGGAGAAGTTAAAGAAACAGAAACTGAAGTTATGGATTACCTACAAAGTGAAGGATTTATTGTAGAAAATTTAACTCAGATTACAACACAACAGGATAGAGCAATGGACACCCAAATTAAGGAGAAACCAGTGGAGCAGGATGCATCTATTCAATTGACATATGAAGATACTTTGGAGCCTCCCACAGGAAACCAGAACAAAGGTTCAGTTGGCACTATACATCAAGGGAAAGAACAGGAAATGGTGGTAACTTTGACACAGTCAGTGTAGTGGAGTGATAGGCCAGTGAGTTCCCATATGAAAGAGCAATGGATGACACAGGGTGAAAGTGTAAAGAACGTGGCACAGGAAGATGCTCTGGAACTTTCTTTAGAATGCCCACAGGAAATGGCAAATAAAGAATGTGCCATCAGTTTACAAGAAAATTTTCTAAGAAAAGAATTACTTGATTTAATAGAGATGGAATGAAAGAAATAGACTGCAGAAGGTCAATAAACCCCCCAAAGTTAGAAGTGTGATAAAACAAATGAACACAGTAATTAGGACTGTCCATAGAGATTCATGCACCTTAACAGAAGTAAGCAGGATATACTACTGTGCAGCCAAATTAATAACAGATAAAAGTCCTACCACAAGATCACGGGGTAGTAAGGGAAAGGAAGGGGAGAAATCGAATGCCATCATGGAAGTACTGAATAAAGAAAACTATAAAGCAACTAATACAAGAAATGTCATTGTTAGAAAAGTATAGAATGGGCAACAGATCAACAAAAATATTCAGAAAGACAGAAGTGATAAAAGGATGTGCAGTATTATAAGGAATCAGGATTTATTAAACTAAAAATATCATCACAGGCAGAAAAACTTAGAAGATGCACAGATAAATATAGGAAAAGTACAAAATAAACAACTTATTGATGACCCAAAAAAGTTTTATAGAGAATTGGGAAACAAGGTAAAAGGAACTGAAAGACCACCAAAAAAAAGAAGAAATAGATACTTTTTAGAGAAATATTTATGAAGATCTTGTGGAACATAACAAAGATGCAAAATGGATAGAAGACGTAAAGGAAAGAATAAGAAGTTTAAAGGTGCAGGATATGAAATGGGATGAAGTAACAGCCAGAGAGATTGAAACAAAATTAAGAAAAGCCTCTAAATGGAAAAAACTCAGGCCCAGATGCAGTACTTAACTTTTGGGTAAAAGGATTAACATCTTTGCCCAAAGATGTAGCCATGAGTAAGAACTATTTATATGCGCACCCTGAACAGACACCAGCCTGGCTAACAACAGCAAAACCAATGTTCCTACTTAAGAGTGAACCTGCAAGCTACCCTAAAAACAATGTCCCAATAAAGTACAGTTTTGTACCTACCATAAATGTAGATGTTCGAAGATCCACATTGCTGCAGTCCTAACACTTGGGTAGTCCGCTGTCCCAGTCGGCCCGAATACCAAAGTATAAGGCTGACGTCGGTCAAGGCGCATTAGTCTGACGTCAGGACGTCAGGGTACAAATGCGCATGACCGACGTCATATCCTCAGTCTTTTCTTGTCCCAGATGTCAGAAGACCCTAAAAAGATAAGGCCAAACCAAAAACAACAACAACACACCAAACACCCCTGTACCCAATATATGTACAATATATACAAAGTTAGAATGGTACAATCCCACTCACACAACCACCCCAAACACAGAGGGGAAGGAGGGAGGGTAAATTGGACTGCAGCAATGTGGATCTTCGAACATCTACATTTATTGTAGGTACAAAACTGTACTATGTTCTTCATCTCACATTGCTGCAGTCCTAACACTTGGGTAGAATCCCAAAGCAGAGGTAAGGGAGGATGGCAAATCACAAAGAAGCAGGAGCTGCCAACATGCCCTGTAAAATAGCAGTGGCAAAACCAGCCCTAGATTTAGAGTAGAGAGGAAGGTGGTAATGCTTAGAGAAAGTATGCACTGAACTCCAAGTAGCTGCCTCTAAAATATCCTTAGTTGCCACCCCCCTTAGAAATGCTGTGGAAGTGGCAGTAGCCCTAGTGGAATGAGGCCTAATCCCAGCTGGAACCTCCTTGCCATGATGGGAGTAACAGAAAGTAATGCAAAACCCAATCCACTTAGAAATAGTTTGTTTTGTCACAGGCTTGCCCTGAGAACCTAGAGCAAAAGAAACAAACAACTGCTGAGACTGCCTAAAATCCTTAGTCCTGCTTAAATAATAGCATAACTGCCTGTGTACATCTAAAGTGTGCAAAATCTTTTCCCCTATTCTGGGGATTTGCATAAAAAGTAGGCAAATGAATAGTTTGGTTTAAAGCCACACTAGAAACCACTTTAGGCATAAAGGAAGGATTAGTACGTAAAGATACCCTATCCTTATGAAAAATCAAGAAAGGCTCCACGCCATAAGGGCCTGCAATTCAGACACCCTTCTTGCAGAGGTAATGGCTAACAAAAAGCAGTCTTCCATGACAAATATTTCAATTCAGCCGTGGCTGCAGGCTCAAAAGGTTGTAAGTGAGTTTCTCCAACACAAAATTGAGGTCCCAAGCAGGAGTAGGAGCTCTCATTGGGGTCTTATATTCTTTGCCCCTCTAAGAAATTGCTTGAACAAAGGATGAGAAAACAATGGAGGGTCACAATCATAGTGAGCTGAAATTGCTGCAGCATGAATCTTAATGGAAGAGAAAGACAAACCTTTGTCCAATAACTCAGTAAGATATTGAAGAGCCACACTCAAATTAGGCTCTGAAACATCCAAATCCTTTGCTGCACTCCAAAACAAAATCTCTTCCATTTTTCTCGTACACTTTCCTTGTACTAGGTCTTCTGGCTTCCATAATCACATTCAAAACTTGTTGAGGAAGCTGAGACCTGCTATGGCTCAAAACAGAATATGCCAGGCTGTTAGATGAAGAGAGTGAAGCTTGACATTGAGTAGATGACCGTCCTTCTGAGACAATAGGTGTGGAATCAAGGTAAGGGCCATGGAGGCTTCCTTACCAGACTCCTCAGTAATGGGTACCAGTGCTGCCGAGGCCAATCTGGAGCTATTAAAATCATCCTTGGCTTGTCTTGTCTGACCTTTAAGAGTACCTTTGGGAGGAGAGGCAGAGGTGGAAAGGCATACACATGAAGATTTTTCCAACTGAAAGAAAGAGCATCCACTTTCCAAGCTGTGTGATGAAACCTTTTCGTGCAAAACTTTGGCAGCTGGTGGTTTAGTGGAGAAGCGAACAGATCTATGTCTGGAGTTCCCATGACACTGTCAATTTCTGAAATACATGAAGATCCAGTTTCCACTGTTGGGATCCAGGATTTGCCTGCTTAATACATCTGCTAAGGAGTTCTGTGCTCCCGGCAGAAACCTTGCCTGAAGATTTAGGTTGCAAACTGAGAGCAGTCTCCCACAAAATCATTGCTTGCCTGCATAGAGGATAAGAATGTGTTCCCCTTGCTTGTTGATGTACCACATGACAGTTGTGTTGTCTGTCAGAATCAACACCTGTCCTGGAAGAAGTAAATCCTTGAAAGCCATTAATGCAAACTGGACTGCTAACATCTCCTTCATGTTGATATGTAGATGCTGTAGTCTGGCAGGCCACTTGTCTTTTATCCACTTTCCATTCAGATGAGCTCCCCAAGCTGTGTCTGAGGCATCTGTCGTTAAATCTGACTCGCCTCTGGCCGGGTCACAGAGAGTCCCTTGTTTAGGTGACATTCCTGAGCCCACCACAAAAATTCCTGTTGAATGCAAATTAAAACTAATAAAAAAACCCAAAATTGGCAAAGATATAAGATATTGAAGAGCCACACTCAAATTAGGCTCAGAAACATCCAAACTTTTTCCCCAAAAAAATCTTCCATTTTTCTGACCTGTGCCTTGCACTGAAATGCCAAAACAATAATGAGGTACAAAACTATAAACCTGAACAGTCATTTTGACTTGGATTTAAAAATAATATTGCCGTGTTTTATTATAATTGGTGGAGCTTACCCGTAATCTTCCTTCTAATATCCCACAGAAGCTGAAGGGGTAGCAGAGACTACTCCACATCAAATCCAAAATGGGTTGCGAGTTTTGGGCCGACAGGATCAGTGTCCAGGGTTATCTTGGCTTGTGTTCACTTTATCTCTTTGCAGCACACACACACGGAAAGGCACACACATGAACATTACCAACACACACACACACAAAATCCCTTAAAAAGTACCCCACCCACCAATTGGGAAATTTACAAGAATGTTTGTCCATTAAGAAATCTGCTGGCTAAATTCCCCAGCTTCTTGGGAATAGAAATAGTCAAATCCTTTATCAGTTCCTGGATCCACCATTCATTTAACCAATCCAAGGAGAAATGAATGAAAGGCTGAAACATTGGGCCCGGTTTAGTTGAATTTTTGAATCTGTTCAAATAGTTCATGGTAGCCTTTAAAGGGATAAAATTTTTAAACTAGGTAATGTTTCCCTTTCAGTTCTCTTAACATGAATAAAATGTGAAAATTAATAAAACTGATCATCTTTAATTTATATGGTTGCTGAGGTAGTCCTGATTAAGAATGTAGCGCACCCACTTGATTAGGATAATAATGCAAATATTCACAAATTTGCCTGCAGGCACTGTTTGCAAATTTGAAACCCATCTTGGATAACCAAGATCAAAGTCTTTAACTCGTGAAACACGGAAAGGTATAGTAGCTTTAGAGACTGTGGTTATTTAAATGGACAGTGCCCAAATTTTGGGGTGCTGTGGGTCTCTTTTAGATAAATTTTTTGAGACTGACACAATTTAAGCTATGGTTAGTGCACTGCATGTTAGTTAATAGAGGTTTGGAAGGTGGGTCCAGGATAATTTAATCCCTGGATTGCCTGAAGTAATTTTAAGGAGGCTAGAATGGGAGAATGGTTTGTTTAGGAATCTGACAATTTAAGACCCTGAAAGAGGAATGTTTCCCTGCTGATAACACCATTCATCTTTTATGGCATTAGACAGTAATTTCATGGAGACCAAAGTTACAACAACAATTTGATAGATTGCCCAAGATGGTTAGTGTGGAAGGTCTTTTTAATGGGGTCATATTCAAGGAAAATGTTGGTTATAATAACAAATCTTTGGGTATGCTAGGAATGGGGTTTCCCTTTTTTTGGACAGCAAAGGAGAATTAAAGCATGTCCTTTCTGGCTTTGGAAGTTAGGGTCTTTAGCAGTAGATAATTTTGAAGGCTCTATATTACAGGGATAAAGTCTGATCATTTCCCTTTTAAAGGCTGCTTCCACAGTAATCATGTAATTTGAATGAACAACAAACTTCACATAGTATCAAAACCAATATTTATTTGAAAAAAGTCCCCAACTTCCTCAAAGTGCTCCATAGTATAGAGCCTAAAGAGGTCACTTTGGGGCTGTTAAGGGGTACCCCTTGCCCTCACCAGAAGTAATGAAGGCAACTGAACTGAGCTGGTTAGGTACTAAAAACTAGGCTGGTCACTAAACGTCCTAGATATGACTGGGAACTGCACTGTTAAGTCCATAACCCATTAAGGCAATGTTTAAAAATTTTCTTTAAGCAAAAATCTGTGCAGCGACTGACACATTTCCAGCGTCTACCAATTTTTATTAAATGTTCCACAGGCAACCAAACAAATGGTCAGCTTCCTCCCTAGAGCTTAAACCTTGAGCTCACACTAGAGGCAAATGCTGATCCCTGCCAGGTTGCTGTGAGTGGATGACAGACTACCTTGCAATCTACAGTCAAAACACAAGACAGATCAATTCACACTACAGTGGGACATACAGACATAACTGTATTGCATGAATGTGGACATAGGTTGTACTGCAATAACTACTACTCAAGTATAGTGCTAAAGATTAAAGTTCTGATAATTGAAATGTTCATGAAATAAAGTTTCTAGCAATAATTGTGAAATTACAGTTGTATTGCAACACCTCTATCCAAACCCTTGGCAATAAAACTGGAAAACATGCAAAAACTAAAGTTACCCTTTAAACTTGGCCCCTGCAATATGTTTAGTGGGTGTTGTTCATAAATGACTATGAAATTTCTCTGAATACAAACACCCTAAAATACCTAACTGAGCCAGGAGCCAAAGGGAAAAGTTGATATGCCTTCTGTAAATTTCAGCTACATACAACAGGTATGCTAATGACATTTGTTCAGCACTAACACGGAGAATTCCCTAACCCATGTAGAATTTTGCATATCTGATTCCTTTTAACCATTGCTCTCAGCTATATGAGTTTTCTCCAAAGAAAAATCCTGCAGGTAAGTATGAAGTGAATAGCTTTGACAGCAAATATACTATCTGCAAGTATATGGGTGAGGACCAACCCAAACTCTGATATGCTCAAAACTCCCAACAGATATCTCCACCCTAAGGTTTATTATCTGAAACGGCATTTTTGAATTAATTCATTTAACAAGCATTTTCTGTTTTTAAACATAAAACATGCATGTGGCAAGGCACGCAGCTTGTATAAAACCCGACACTAAAACTGGTCATTGCCTAGGTGAAGCCTAGGAAACTATGAGGCAGTCATCAGTCAGCAGTGGCAGGAGCTCAGTTTGTTAAATGCCTTGGGGGCCTACCTCCTGAGACACACCCAGGTTCAAACCTCACAGGTACTCAAATATTGCTTAATCATTGTATTGTTAACAGAGTTCTAACCACAGGAATTACAGGAAATGGATTCGTACCCTAATTGGTTAATAATTTGTGTGTTGCGCTGTTTAAAAGTGTGTACAGCATTGCTCAGGAATGTGGTAAAGTTCAGAAAATAAAGGCAACAAGGTGATTAAATAATGAGGTGCTCCGTTAAATGAGGCGCTATCCCACAGATGGGACCCTGGCACACAAATCTAGCCAACAAAGGTATCCCACCATGAGGTACTTTCACAAAGGCAACTAGTCCTATTGATGTCACAGACCAGGTGAGGTCACACATATGGGTTACTCGGGTACTTGCATTACAGTCCTAAGTCGAAATTTTTGAGCCAACCATCACTCTGAGTCTGAGACTGGAAAGGGCGAGTTAGCCTTGATTGATATTTAGCCCTGATCTCGTAGCCTTGGCCCCAGCTTCTTGTTTCGGTGCCAGGGCAGATCAATTGGCTAAAGGAAGAAAATTTTCTGGGATGAATATT